>NW_007578382.1:321707-370665 GCF_000690725.1 Stegastes partitus | reverse complement strand
CAGCCTCTGCATAGCTTATGCTGCATGGTGTCAGTGTGCAGCTTTAAAGTTTTGTGCTAAATGCTTGTCGCAAACCTGTTGTTAGGACGAGAATCAGCAACACTCGGCGGTTAACACGCTGCATCTCGCTCTCCTTTTCATTGTACCTCAGCCAAGGATTTACACTAATCTCATTTTGAAGAGATCATTAATAGGATGCTGGCTCTCCTTGACTGTGGGGACAGCTGTTCATTGTGTCGTTGTTTTGTCCTCAGCGCAGCGGCTGATCCACGCTACTGACAAGTCTATCGTTTCTGCTTTGGAAGGTTCCTAAATGAGTGAAATGCCACAAATGATCTCCGTCGGAGGCACGACAAGAGCTGCTCGAATTCTCTAGATGCCGAGGAAAGCTGCTTCAATGCTTCCTTTCTTATCTCCTTTAGGCAAAGGATGCCCCGGGTCCATCCTTTACAAAAAGGAAAAGAGAGAGTGCTGTCTTACAATTCCTGGTGGCAGCAAGTCAACATCACGTCAGCGTGATTACGTCTAAGTGTAGCTGGATTCTCTCAGCACCGTGGTTGTTGTTTTTCCTGTTTTCAGAAATTCCCCATTCACAACCTTCCCTGATCTCATGTTGTTTGTCCTCGACGTCAAGGAAAAGTGTTTAGAAAGAGACATGATTTGTCTATTCAGCCGCAACAAATGGCAAATAAACTGGAACTAATCAACAATGCCAGCAAAATATACCCAGACTTAAACATGATTTTCATCCTGGTTTTAGCTCCGGGACGCAGCTGCTGTCCTTTTAGCGAGCTCTCCTTCAAATCATTCAATTCAATTAATCTTCTGACACTTTACGTTGTGAGGATTGAGTTTTTGTCAGTAGTTCTCTTTCATTTGCTCATCTGTGCTGGAAATCAGTGTAAAAAGTCTCTGTCCAGAAAATCCTCCAGGAAGCAGAATCATTACTGTATTTTGTAAACTGCCTGCATTTTGTACATCAGTGTCAGATTACGTTCGAGGTGGGAGCATTTCTTACCCAGAACACATCATAAATGAGCAGTCCTGACAGCAGCAGGCAAGACACCTTCAGGCTGGGGAGCCGTACGAAGGCTATCATGGCGACACACAAGCCCATGGCTAATGCTGCAGGGAGAGGGGGAAAAAAAACATAACAGTTTAAGAAGAATCCACATCTGAGCAGGAATTAGCTAAAATAACAACACAGGAGCTGAGCTTATTTATGAAAAGGTAATAATTTCATGTCCAAATTCCACATTGATGTATTTAGTAAAACTGATCCTCAGTGAAACGAAGCTGCTACCAGACTTCTGTGTTTTCCTGCTTGATGATGTTCACATTATTCAAGAAGACTGGCAGCGATACACACTGAATCAAAAAAAACAAAAAAAACACAAGACCTGCAGACGCTTTTCTCTGCTTTGTCAGCCTGTTATTAGCGTTCTGCAGACCAGTCAGCTTAAATGTCAGTTACATTTTATAAAGCAAGTATATTCTTCCGCTGCTAAAGCTCGAAGATAATGTTACTGAAATCTTCACACTGTGAGTCATGCCAAGTTCCTTCCTCGACAGAAAGCTGATGAAACTGAATTGTGTCTGGATTCTTGCCTTTATTAAGGATTCGGATGGTTTTATCCCACTAGCATCGTGGTTAGCATTTACGCTAACATACAGGCTACTTCAAATATCTTTTGGTTGATATTTCACCGCTGCGTAGGTCTCGATAAATCGTGCACTACCTGGCAGTTCTGAGAAATGTGTCTGTATCTGTGGAGTCTCGTGTTACACGGTCTGCTGCCAGACAATTTTCTCTGAACCTTGAAACAAGTTTGTAATGAGCCTTTCAGAGCGACGCACCGTCCATGAGGAGCCAGTGTCCAGTCAGCACCCAGATGAGCACCAACATAACAGAGAGGGAGAAGGACAGGAGCTCAGCCAGAGTGAAACGCCCACAGCAGCCAAACGAAATCCTGAAACAAGAGCAGCACACATGAGAGAGATGCACTAAAAAAAAAAAAATCACATAAAAAAGGTGTACACTAAAAAAATGTGGTGCATATAAACGTTTACAGGGCAATAAAGTTCATCACTGAGCACGTTATGCATACTTAGTGGTGTGCAAAGGTGAGAGGGAATCGATGTTTGGGTGAGGAAGTGGAGCGAATGAGGGCCACTAAAGATAAAAAACCTTTATCTCACTTGTTATCAATGAGAAGAATTCATTGTGAATGAAACTAAATACAGCGTGTGCAGGGTTGAACATGTCTAGACACACGGAGCAGGAAAAAAATAAATTAAAATCATGAAGCGGGAAGGGTTTGGGGGTATGTGGTGGGGTTATTATTCACTCTGTAAAGCACACAAAGGTTTACTGAGACCGGATAGGAGGGTCTGAATCTCAAAGGAGAAAGGTGAAGTCCATGTTGGTTATTAAGTAGGTGGGTTCTGTGGTTGTTAACTAGAGACTAGAATAGCTGATTGCTTCAAACCCTGAACCTTGAGGCTATAATAAACTTCTGTAATCAGTAAGAGAAACGTTAAAGGGCTAGTTCATCTAAACCAGGGGTGTCCAATCCTGGTCCTCGAGGGCCACAGTCCTGCATGTTTTAGATGTTTCTCTCGTCCAACACATCTGATTCAAACGATCAGCTCATCATCAAGCTCTGCAGAAGCCTGATAATGATCCTGATCATGTGAATCAATGTGCTGGAAGAGGGAAACATCTAAAACATGCAGGACTGTGGCCCTCCAGGACCAGGATTGGTCTAAACAACAAAAAAAGATTTCATACCTAAAGCCTTGCCTGCAGGTTTTGTTGTTTTTCCAGTGTTATAATACAAAACATTAGTGTTTATCGGTAGTAGAGCGGTCCTGCATCACCCAGACATTAAAAACGATACCACAGTTTATTAGTACGGATATTTTAAAAATGACTGTTTCCTGTGAGATGTGCACAGCGCTCTGCTTCCACTCCCTGCAGCCACAGTGGGAGCGACAAGCCTTTTTTTTTTTCCTAATACAGAAACTGCAGCTTTCACAGCAACAAAACAAGAGGGCTGCAAATACAAGCGCTGCTGATGACCGACTCTACATGATGTGAAAAACTGCATTTTTTTTTGTTCCACTTCCACAGCCAGCAGTCAGGGTGTGACCACGGCCACCACAGAGCCCGTCTGTAAAAGATATTTTAAACCTACACAGAGCAAAGGAACAAACATGTCCAAGTTGGCAAAGCATCCCTCTGACGGACATGTGGACGTATTCAAAGAGCGACAGGTCAGTGAATGTGGTCGATAACGCAATTACATCATATATGTCACTTATTTTATGATAAGCAAATTTTTTAATTCACCCTCGGAATTTGATGAAGCAATTAAGGGCAATGATGACTTAATTTGGCTTATCTTGTCTTTTGGAGACATCAACGTATGCGAATGCAGCGTTTGCATTAGTAATAGTAACTTTACTGTAACTTACAAGCTGCTTCACAAGTATGCAGATAAATAACAACTGAATTCTTTTAAAGGGTGACTACTGGTCAGGAAAATGTGCACTTGGGTACTGTTAGCCTTAACTCTGCAGGGATAAATGAGCAGCGGTTTGATATGTGAAGGTGAAGAGACGTGAACGTTTAAAGAGCAGATCTCAGTCAGGAGCTCCTCCAGTTCTCAAGGGTTAGATAATAAACAATTAAAATAATGGCGCCGTAACTCCGTCTTGTTGCTTTATGACTTATTTAAGCATCCTCCACTGCCTGCATTGACCAAATATTCTCTGTTCTTTTACTTAAAATAGCATTTTTAGTCCACTCTTCTGTCATCTGTTTCTACTACTTTTGTATTTCTTTGCCGAGGTATCATTTCATACTGACGCTGAGATATTTAGGCAGGTATCTTACTGAAATCATCATTTTGCCATCAGCAGCATTTCAACTGGGATTTGACAATTGCTGCACAGCTGAGAGAACAACATTCGCAAAAGACACGACACAGCGCGGAGCAGTTTCAGCAACATTTATAGACACAAAAGAATCCACATGATTTCCTTACTTGTTCTGTGGGGAGCAGGGTCTGGTCAGATACTGGCACATTGGCAACAAGAGGAATGCAAATGCAATTGTTGCAAGAACTGAAAAGAGGAACCAAGCACAGCAGTGAGAACAACGTCTTTCACACCTACAAATGTTTGTCCCAGTCTTTTCTGTCACTTTAATGGAACAGCTAATGGACTTTGGTTTCAAATCAACACATAAAGAGGGCTTTCCCCCCCAGTGTGTACCTACTGAACAGACATGTGATAGCCTTATAGTAAGTCTACAGCTGCGGTGTTTTTATGGTACGGTGAAGAGCGGCATTTACCTGCTGTGCAGATGGTGAAGACCACCTGTACCGAGTCGAAGAAGAAGAACATGACTAGCAGAGACACGGAGGCTCCTATGGGGAGGAACAGGGCCTGTGTGGAGTCTATAGTCTGAATGCCTGAAAAACAAGCACAACAGCTCATCAGTCACGTGTAGGTATTTGTGAAAAACCAAGAAGACATGTTGCCGTGTGTGCAGCTCTTACTGTTGTTTGTGTTGCTGTTATTGAAGGACCCCGTTGTCGAAGGGTTTCCATCTTTATCCTTCTCCTGGTTCTCACAATCCATGTTTAATGACCTGCAGGACGGAGGGACAGAAAGAGGGGAGATCGTGGGATCTGGGCATTAATAATCAGGTCTTCAAAAGCGTGTAGACTCGCACGAAATGAAAGGATTCGTAGGAAATAGCTTAATTTCACAGTGAAATAATTAGACTACACCTCCTGAATATCTGTCAATAAAAGGTGTTAATCATTTAAAAGGAAAAAGTGTCATCATCTGTTGACAGGAATAAACAAGTAGCAGGAAATCAGTGGCCTGCGGAGTGGAAGGTCTGCAAACTTGAAGTGAAACGCGGCTCTAAAATTAAACCCGCAAAGTATCTCACTTCTAATCAACCCACAGAATGTTCCCATGTGACTTTAAAACTCCTAAAAACACCCACAAATTAGCTGTAAAACTGACACATGCGAAGGTGAAAAGTCACGTCTTCAGTCCCTGCACATGGAAAAGGTACCAGTGCTTTTTTTTCAGTGTGTTAGCAGCTAAAAGCATCACGTTAAGTGCACAAAGCAGAATCCTTAAACTAAAGTCAAATTTCCATCCAGAGTGTTGTGCAAACTTATTTCGGATTCAAACTTAATTAACACACGTCGCCATCCATTATGCTTCTGCACGCCGAGTCCATCAAGTTTAACAGCTTGTGGCATCAGTTCTCCACTCATGTGCCATTAAACCTTCCCACAAGAGGGGGGTAAAAAAAATTAGATAATGGGATTAGAAAAGTTCCAGTCAGACTAGAAATGTGGAAACATTATGGAAATATGACATTTATGTTTGCCTAATATATTTATCTGAGGGAAGTTAAGCAGGCTTTATACTATTTATCATCATAAAAATGTCCAGGATGCTTATCGGATAAAAAAACCCAACCTGCACCACACACATACCGCTCCATGTTCTTTAGTCATTTGCTGCTCATCTGGCGGTGGCGTTTTTCACGTGAACTGGGCGCAGCCATAGACTGTATAAAAGATGGATACCGTGACGTCACCCGTTGGTTTCTGCACTGAGAACATGAAGCCAGGGTTTTGCTGCTTCCTGGTTGACATCTTGGATTTTTGGAGCCAGTGACGCAAAAATTGTCGGAGGGGGGCGGAGCCATAGGAGCAGCGATTGGTCAGATGGATTGAGAGGCGGGCCCTCTCTGCCCCGCCCACATTTACCACCTTCTGCTCGCTTCGTCTGTATGGTCGCTGTCGACTGTCAATCAAGCCAACCACGCCCCTTGCCCCGCAAAATGTTGACGATTTTTTATAAATTCAGTATCGATTTATTTTCAGATTGGCCACCTGATCTCTGAATTTGACCATGAAAACTAATAAGAAAAAAACCCTGAGCTGTAGGAATGCAGTATTTCGTGATCTGTGGGAGCCAGGGCTTTTTGGAGCCAGCAGCTAGCGGACGCAGGTTTTTGACACTTCCGGGTTGGCTTCATTTTTCAGGGCCGGTTGCTACGTCCATCTTTTACACAGTCTATGGACGCAGCGCTTTGAATGTCCTCCGAGAGAGAGATCGTCTCAACGATCTCAGACTACAATGACCTCCGAGCAACTTCATCTGATCAAACAGCAACTACAACCCGCTGATGACTATAATGTTCCCCGACCAATTTTTGTCTCAGCGTGCCATCCCAGCCGGGCCTGCATCACGGAGCGAAAATGGAGCATCATCAGCGCTGAGCCGACCTCTTTATATCTGGATGGCAGATAAAACAGTTTGCATCAATACCCCGCGTATTCATGCAGACGTGCGGCAGATTGTGTGAGAGATGGACACCGGATTGATTCTGCAATTTCACCCGACGACAGATGGGTAAGCAAAACATAACCTGTCTCTCAATTCAGCCTGAGAATCAAAGTGTGTGAATCCATTTACCTGCTAATAAGGCTCCTCTGAAACAAATGTGTTTTGGTAATACTCTAATGCAGCTGAATCAATCAGAACACCATTAGGTACAGGACTGTAGATGTTTTTTTTCCTCCAGTGTCCACAGAGCACTAAAGCCAAGCATTTAGTTTATAGGCTGTATTTGGACGACGACAAAAGAAGTGTTTTCTGCTTCAGTTTAACCAGAACACGTGCATTTTTTTTAGCGGATTGAACCCCGAGAAACATAAATCAAAAGCATATTTACAATAACAAACCTCTGGGTTCTTAATTTCCTGCAGACTGGGACCAAGCTTCTCTCAAACTGAGAAAATGAGAAAAATCGCCTCCAGAACAGGACATTTAAGTGTTTTTGTTACACGAGGCAGCAAAACTACTTAAAACTATAATTAAAGGAATTACACATTCGGCTATAGGTTCTGCTTGCAAACAAAACGCGCTCTGGAAGTCGCCGTCCGCCATCCCCATGACGGCGGAAGTGATTATTTGTTGACACTCACCTGAAGCTGCCATAGACGATGAGAAGAATGGAGATGAGGAAGGTGGACACCTGGCTGGAGTCAACTAGGGAGTACGCCCTAGACAAAGACAGACACAGAAACATGTCAGTATATCTGAATATATATCTATAACAATCAACACAGCAGCAGAAAAGCGTTTCTATTCTATTTTGTAACTTGTATACTTCAGCTTTTTGATAAACACGTCATTACCCCGAACATACGAAGAACAGCAGGAAAAGCAAACCGCACAAACGATGATTTCCTAGACTCTAAGCCCGCATCAATCTGCTGCTTTTCTCCCCTTTCTTGTTGGTCCTAACTGGAAGCTTTCACACACAGAAGCTCGCCGGCTGTCAGCGACTTGATTTGGCAACAGTCACCGAATGACTTTCACCATTATCCCCCCCGCCCCTCAAACAAAATCAACATTTTCTGAGCTCATCGCGGTGAATAAAAACACATTTGTTGTTCGAGTTCAGTCCCCATCTGATATGATCAGACGCAATCATATTTTCCTTTTCAAGTATGTCGTTTCTGTGATTAAATTTTTTTTGTGAAAGAGAAAAATGTGTCCCACAGCTATTTTGCGCTGCGTGATGCTTCCAAGTGTGTTAGTGGGTTTTTCTTTTGCTTTTTTTAGGCCACAGGATGAGGAAACACTCTGTAATGTTTAAGTAAAAACTGTGCGATTATGAAATTAAACATTTAGAATTATTTCTAACACGTTTAAACGTCCGCTGAGGAAAACAAAGCAGCGAGACAAATGACAATAAGAGGAAATCTCAGCTCCAAAACTCATACATCATAAGGGCAAAAAAATACAACCTCTGGAGTTGTTTAACTGTGGTGAAATGTGTATATATCTGTTTCTCTGGGAATAAAGGTGGTTTTCCTGCTGGATTCTACTCTATAATCAATTCAGAACTGAAGAGTGCACACCCATGCAGACACAAAACATCAGTGTGAAGTCAGAACAGATCGCTGTTGCTACTTCTTTCCATTACTTTTTTGTTTATATATATCACCATGCTGAGGAAAATTACATAAACTGTGATTTGAGTCAATTATTCGGATTCTGTAGTTTGACAAAAGTGAACGTTTTGAGTGTCTTGTCGATCCCAGACGCTCAGTCCTCAAAACGTGCGGCCGGGAGGCTTTGCTGGGCGTCAGGACAGTGAACGGCGCTGGAATTGCAGCGATCGGTCGTGATGTGGACAAACTACACCAACACGGAGTCCGACCGGAGACTACGCCGGTGTAAGATTGTAAATGGACCCCCTTGGAATATGGACCCCCCTAAAAATGTTAATAATATTAATAAATACGAACATAGACAACAAAATTCAACAGGTAATAAACAACAACAACCCTAACCCGGGGGTCCATATTCCGCTGTCGAGCATTGACTCTGGGTCCATTTTCAAGGGGGTCCATATGCAATCCTACGCCGGCAGTTACCCGAGAGAGAAGGAAGCGCCAATGGTATGAATGTAAACAAAGGAAGAGGAAGAGAGCTGGGATCCATGCTAGGCTAAAGGCTAACCCCTCCAGACCAGCAGGATCCATGCTAGGCTAAAGGCTAACCCCTCCAGACCAGCAGGACCGTCCTCCTGCTCTCCAATGCCCGCTCCCTCCACAAGAAGCTGGACGTTTGCTGAGAGGAACCCTCAGAGTGGAGGGACTGCTGTGTGTCTGCTTTAACAGAAACATGGCTCCATGACAGCATCCCAGACAGACATACAGCTGGAGGGGATGCAGACAGACAGACAGACAGCTCTGGGCAGCATCTGCAGCTTCACCATCGTCTTTGTGTCCCTGAAGACCTACCAGGACCTGGAGAGGTTCGCCATGTTCAATGAATGGCGGCGTGCATGGACGCAGCGCCCCCTTCTGGAGGCAGTGAACGTTTAGTGTCTAATCCCAGATGTGCATTCTGCAAAACTTAAATGATCCTGAAGAAACGCTCTCTCATCCTGCCTGTACTACTGTGTGTGTACAGCAACATGACAATAAACCTGATTTGACAACCTCACATTAGTTGCGGCAATTTTATCACACGTTTCCCCCGACAACCAATAATACTTTAACCACCAACACTGATACGTTGGAGGGAGCAAAACTCATATATAAAAGCCAGTGAGTTTCCTACAAAAGCGTGTGCACGGAGTATAGAAGGAGAACTGAATCAATACAGTTCAGCTTTAGAAGCATCACAATAGCCCATCCTCTGACATTACGAATTAAAAATCCTTTTCAGCGACTATCTAAAAGAACGTACAACAGAATGCGAAAACATTTCGAATACATTACATTTCTCTACACAACCCACCGACACGGCACATCACATGCAAATGCTGCACAGAGCTCAACATATTCTGTACCCTTGAGATCGCCGGGCCTCCTAGAACACACACAACAAAGCACGGGGAGCGAAACCATTCGATAGTAAAATCAGAATTGCAAATTTGGTTGTATTTTTAAAAAGAACTGGGAAAACATGAGTTATTGATTATGAAAATCGATAAGGCAAATGGGACGCACAGTTCTGGGCGCGCCGCAAACTGCAAGGAAGGGGATCTGTTTGGCTCACAACAGAGGTGAGGTTTTATTTTATTTTAAGCGTAAATTTTGATTAGGTCTGCTGGCAAATGGCTCATCCATAGTTGGAATATAGGTAGGTTCTAGTCTCTACTTACAGTGAAGAGCAGTTGTGCATTATAATCTGTATTCGACAGAGGAAATGCTTTGTGAAAGTATGATGAAGTATATTTAGGGCAATATATGCATATAAATAAACACCACCAACAAAAAAAAAGGCTGAAATTTCAGCATGATCATTACGTTTCCTGTGCAGACAAATATGCACGAGACACAACCGATGACACAAAAACAAAACAGTCACAAATTCCTGCAAGACTCTTCTGTGCACTCTGTACACGGCGAAGCACGGCGGCATCCCAGCGTGGGAAAGTTTCAAGCAATCTGTAGAACTTTCAGAAAGGATGCCCCTGAAGTAACCCTTTGACCTACATCCTCCCCACATTTCATGTTTTTGAGGTTTGTGAAACAGACGAGACAAAATAAGGATGAGCCGACGAAGGACGGCATAGTGAGAAGAAAAAAAAACTCATCTCAGGGTTGCTGCATAAAGAGTATTCATACAATTCAGACTGAAGATGAAGTCAGAGAAAGATTCACTGCACTGTCTTGCCTTTTAAATCTTCATTCATCCGGCTCTATTTCTTTGTCTATTCATCAATCATCATTTGCTTTCTTATCCCAAAATGTCCTACACATGGAATATCTCCACAATAAGTACTCTCGCTGTGTTTTTTTTTCTCTTTCTTCCAGACTCAGGCTATGTCTAAGCACCAAACTGTTCCCATACCAGTGATATGTGGCCTGGCCATGCGACCTTATAATGCAGGTCTTTTTCTGGGGCAAACACAAGGCTGGCATTGTGATGTGCCTGCCTTCAGTTAAGAGGTGCAGATCTGACCCTAATCCTGACATGTCTGTCTCCTGTCAAACTCGTGGATAAGGAACGCAGGCTGTGGTTAAAAAACAAAAACAAAAAAAAAGCAGTAGTGACACTAGACTACTCAACTATTATGCAAATAAAACTATATCTGTTGATGCTATATGTTTGTGGGGAAAAAAACCCCTTTCAGTTACTTTATTTATTGCTGCATTGCTATAATCTATAGTTCACTACGGAGTAAACTAAAGCGACAAGGTGGCAAAGTGGAAGAAACCGATTCTTAAAATAAACACATGAAACACAGGAAAAGCATGTTAGCAAAGAGGAACCCCAGTCACAAGCGAACCGCAGTCTGACATTTAAGACGAAAAGTCACACGTATACAGAATAGCCACTCAGTTGAATTAATATCAGTAACAGCTTCCGTTTGTGGTCTTTTTTTTCTCCTTTTGCTTGACCCGGTACCTCTTCTTTACTGAAATTTGCAGCTTGTGAGGTCATCGTTTCGAAAGCAAAGGCCTCCTGCTCTGTTTTACCTCCAGTCAGCAACTGCACTGAGAACAAAAGTTCATGTACCCTAGTAAAGAACATGTCAGTCTTAAGCTTCCAATCATGCTTTTTGACTTGTATTTTTCTATGACGGGATGATTGAAACATAGAAAACAATCATGCATTTTGGTTCCTTCATTAATAAATTATAGGTCTTCTGGAAATATGGGTCCAAAAATATACATACACCAAGTTGAATTATTAGTTTTGGGGCTGTAGTAAGCTGTGTTAATCACATTTTATTCATTGCATTGCCTCTTAAATTCTTGTGACTGATCAACTGCAGCTCGTGACTTCTCTGGGCCAATTTATATATGGCTCATTTGATGCACTCATCAGACTCAGCCACAAACACTACAATGGGACGGTCTGCAGAGCTCAACAAAGATATGGAGCCATTTTTAGGTTGTTTAAGATCCAAAAATCATCTGTGCAAATAGCTATTTCTAAGTGCATGGGACAGTTGCATCATGGATACAATAAGGAAGACAGTGCAAGAAAGCACCTGCTGCCGAGAGACAATTGATCAGGATGGTCAAGCGTCAACCAAGAATCACCAACAGCAGGTCTGCAAAAAATGAGAAGCTGCTGGAACATGGCTGTCAGTGTCGACAGTCGAGTGCGTCAATTGCCATCAGCTGAGAGGCTGACATGGAGGAAGGAAGCCATTCCTCGAGCAGCAGCAGCGCCTGAAGCAAAAGTTCTGCGGTCGGATGACGCAAAAGTTTAGCTATTTGGTCACAAAGGCCACAAATGTTTGGAGGTGATAAGGTGAAGCCCTTAACCCAAAGCACAACATAACAAGCATGGCGGTGGCATTATTATGAAATGAAAAATACTTTATTTATCCCAGAAGGGAAATTCAAACCATTATGCTGCGGGGAGTGGAGCTGGTGCTTTACACAAAGTAGATGGAAAAATGAAGGATAATTATCTTTATATTCTTAAAAGAATGACCCAAAACACACTTCAAAAGTAGTAAAGAAATGGCTTCATCAGGCTAGAAGTTAGGATTTATACAGATCCTGACCTAAACCCATCAAGAGCCTGAAGACTGCATAAGAAAGCCAACAAATGTAGTTAAACTGCACCGACTGTGTCAAGAGGAGTGGTCAAAGATCTAAACAGAAGCTTGTGGGTGGCCACCAGAAGTGCCTCGTTGAAGTGAAAATGGCCGCAGGAGGGTTAACCAAATGTTGCTGTAATGTATTTTCTAACTCAGCAGATTTTGTCATATTTCCAGAGGACCTATCATAAATGTATCAAAAAAACAAAATACCGTATTTTCTGCACGATAAGGCGCATCTAAGAGCCTTAAACTTTCTCAAAAATCGGCCGCTGGCAGCGATGAACCAAAGTGAGGTTGTGAGCGGCCTGGGAGCGACGGATGGCAGACGCACCTTTACTAAGACAGGGAGGCAACGCCTGGCGAGTTACGCCACCATATGTGAATGGATTGTGGATGCCCGGGCTAAGGTATCTGCTTTAACTGTTATCCGAGCTTTCGCGAAAGCCGGCATCGTTGCTGAACAACCACCTGACAATGAGACTGACTCCGACAACGATGAGAGGGAACCTGGCATGTTTGATGGCGACATTGCCCAGCTGTTCAATTCAGACACAGAAGATGAGGACTTTGGTGGATTTGTGGCAGAAGAATGATACAAAATAATGTGAGTGTTGTTAAATAGTAGAATAAAGTTCAGCTAAATTTACTGTTTTGCTTCTGTTACCGTTTTTTTTGTAGACCGTATGTTTGAACATTGCGCCTTATGGTGCAGAAAATACGGTACACACACATTTCAATCATCCCATTGCAGCAAATAAAATATTACAGGAGCCATTGGAAAGCCTGTCATAGTCACAGTCATAGTCCCCAAGTGTCGGTAAACCTCTGTTCACATTCACTAGTTAGCGAAAACAACAAAGAGTGACCAAAAAAGGATTTCCTTTGCAACATCCTGTGTAATGTAGGTTGCACTTCAGCGTGTCTTGTCCATGGCAGCACAACTTTAAGGTCTGTATTATATTTTGCTGCAATCATAAATCATATAAATCTTTGTTTTCATTAAATTACATGATTACAAACACTACCAGGGTATGAACTGGGATGGATTTTACTTTAAAAAAGAAAAAAAAAAAGGCTAATTCATTTGAGATAATTTAACAAGGTACTAAAGTAAGCATCATTTCTCGTGGGTAGGAATATCCTGCAATTAAAATCTGTCCTTTGCGGCCATGCAGTGAACACTGTTTGAGCATAGTTGGGCTGAAATGCTAGTTTTCTGATAAAACAGCCCAGGATTAAAAGACCCAACGCTTCAAATCGTTTTTCATTCCGGTGCGTCTCTGACACCAGAATTCACAGATTTCATTGTGATGCTAAGGGGGGAAAAAAAAAAGTAGGAATCCTCTGTTTCTCTCATTCATTCAGTACTACAGGAATGACTACAGGAATGACTACAGGGTGTCGAGGCGGGGAGAGGTAACATGTAGTTCACTGTGGAAACAGGACACCGGGACAATGCTGCATCGTGTAGCTTTGCTTTGGTCTCGTTTGTCCAACACAGGCCTCTACTTAATGACTAAAAAAAAACACTCAGCAGGCATCACCTTTACAGATACTTCACATTACAATAGAGCCCGGCATGCTTGACCCCAGATGTAGGTCATAATAAACGGCTAACAATATGCCTTGTGCAAATATGACACCCTATTCAGAGAAGTGTTATTTCTTTGTAGGATCTAACCTAAATGGATTACATGTCCGACGAGCAGCTTGACTGGAAGTATTAAATAAAAAACTAAGTGATGAAAAAACGGACCTTGCTCCACAACAACACTGACAATAATGATGTCACTGCTCAACACAGCAAGTAGCCAGACAGCTAGTTTAATCTACCACGGGCCTAATTCATATTCTAGTATCGAACTGGTTTGTCTGAATTCTGTGCACAGAAGCCCGTAGAACATGGGTGAGATAGATGAATGGAACATTTACAAACAAAATACAATCCCGGACTGTTGAGCGCTGGACGGCAGCCCAAAGTGCCATAAGACGTCCTTGTTCGCCGACAGACTAGGTTTTCAATAACACAATTCCAATACCGTCCTCCATCAAACCCGTTGCATGCATGACTTGACCACTAAGGGCCAGGTCACCAGGCCGCGGCCAAGACTTCAGCAAGTGTCGCAGTTGTGAGGAGTGGATATTTAAGATGGAATCATATCTTACTTGCAGGTTTTTCCAGATACAGAGACATCAAAATGTAAAACAATCCCTTGCATATGTATGTAGAAATCGTACTGACTTAATTTGCTTACAGATTTTACTTTAAAGCTACTGGGTCATCCAATTAGGATTTACCGTTTATCCACCTCTGATCCAGTTATGGATGGAATGGTTTACAGGCATCAGGAATGTGGTTTGTGACCTTTTTTTGTTTCCATAAAAATAAGCACCCCTGTATTGCTGCTCTGGGTGTGTTTACACCTGTGTGTGTGTGTGTGTCGCCTTTTTTTTTCTTTGTTTGAATGAGAGCTGAAAAGAGATCAATGTAGAAACACACAAAAAGCTGTAAAGAGAACGGGAGGTTGTGGGCTGAGTTCTTCTGTGATCTTACAATTACATGGCCCATGCCTCAGCCAGAAGTCACAAGGATGGCCTCCAGCGCCGTGTTTAAAGACATTTTTTGGGGGGGAAAGCTGCTGGTCACACCTATCAAAATGTAGGTCACGATCTAATCGTTTTTTAAAATTTTTTCTCATAGCGCATGAAGATCATGAGTGAAAACCTCAATCTTAAAATCTGAGTCTGGTTATACTGCGGTTTCTCCAAATTAAAGCTAATTGGGTTTTTAACTTCTAGGGGATCATCTTAGCGGCGCTTCTGTTCGGGACACAGGCAACAGGTGCTTCAGTAATCCCTCAGATTTATACAGATCAATGTGCGCTCTAAAGCGGAGAATTTGGCAGCCTCAGTTGTGTCTTAGCAGTTGTAAATATATGACAGAAAAACTACAATGGCTCAGTCTTTAACACCACATATAGCTTCATTAGGTCAAACAGGCCTGTTGTAAATGTGCATAAGTCAACATTCTCAACACCACTGACTTCCTGGGTTGTGTAAATGCTTAGTCGACAAAAGCTGCGACTAATTTGACTGTACTTTGGATGGTAGTAATGACAGGATTAGATTTTAATCATGTGTCCTGATGCAAAATGCTGTTCTTAAATTCATTTTTGCAAAGATCTGGACAGTTTTATTTATAATGTCTGCTTGCTGTCGTGTATGTTTACATCATGTGAGAGTTACATTAAAAATACACATCATTTATATTTTATTATTGTATTTAAATTATTTTTTTCCCCCCTAAAAGAAATAAAGAAAAGAAAAATGCTTGTGGTGTTGTTGCAAAAATAGTTAGACACCCCAGAATGACAGCGGCTGATGGCAGACGGCTCCTACAATCGATTAATTGCAGACTAAATAAACATAAACTATTAGGGGATGGCTCACGGTTCACTCTGAACCTCCCGATCTCTACTACAGGCATAAGTTATTATGGGATCGCAGGAAAGGAAATCGATGGAAAATAAACTGGCACGTTAGCCATTAACCTCTGCTCATTGCCGTAAATATACATTTTACAAGCACAGAGCGAGATCACCGGCCGCCTCGGCCGTATACTGTTTTGCAAGGCGGCAGAAATGAGTTTAACAGGTCGCCTCGATTAGGCGTCACTGGGACGCTGTAAAAAAAAGAAAACGTGCTCGTGTGTTTCTGCCTGTGACAGTATTTCAAACCTTCTGTGAACAGACGAGTTTGCGTGACTAAAGAAACACCTGAGCAGGAGACGGTGATGCCTGAAGAACAACATATTTCGGTTTCAGTCACTAGTAAATTTAAAGTGTCCGCAACATCTCACAAGTAATAAACAAGAGCTGATAGAAGCCTTACAGCGATTCTGGTGGGGAAAAACACCACAACCCCAAAACTGCTAAAACCCTGAGGCTGTCCTGACTGATGATTGGACAGAGATAATTCATCAGCTCATGCCTGTTAACATTCCTCATAGCGCTTCACACATAATTCTGTTTGGTAACAACAGATGCTTTGGAAACGTGGCACATTCTTGTTATTTAAGTCAAAAATTTAGAGTTCTTAGGATCTGATTTTTACAAAGGTCTGTGTATTTTAAAAAAAGAAGTTTGTGTCCACAGCGCCGGAGTAGTTATTTGTAAGAAATATAAACTTCTCATCATATTTACTTTATTATTGACTTGATCTTCTCGTGAATCCTGGTTTGGTTTTTCATTAAACCACATATTTGGTGTCACAACTGCTGAAATGACACAATTCTCCATCACAAAAATATCACCAATCAAATGAATATATGTCAACATAAGCTCCTATTTTGCCGTGTACACAACACTCCATCCTGAACCGATAGCAGCCTGCTCATGGTATGGCCCAAACAAGCTAAAGCTAGCTTTTGTTAACGTGCTGTGTTCTGAACAGACGGCAGCTGTCACGACTCACAAACAAGAACTTATCCGGATGTTACCATTTTGGTGACATCTTGTTAATATGAAGTTAACAGCCGTCTTCTTGGATTCTGTGTGTGCAGATCTGGACGTCTGTCTGGGGCGCTTAGTTGAGGTGTTTGCTTCTTTGCTTATAAAATGCTCCGTCACACATTTGCATGGTGACTTTTGGTGGCTTATAATTAAACACGTCTCCGATGATCCGACTCAAACGCTAAGTATCTCTATGCACGAGTCTCGCTGTGTTTTTCTCTCCCCTCCGACACATCACAATGGACCTTCTGCAGAATGTGCACTTGCTGCTGCTGCTGCTGCTGTTTCACATGTTGTTATTTTCCATTGTCTCCAGCACTTGCAGCAGCTATGGTAACTTACAAAAATAAGTCCTGTCATAGTTTCAGAATTTTGACGTCAACTTGGTACCAAAGCGCGACCACATTTATTACAGACTAGGCTGTTTAGCGGACCATCAAAGCATTGAATTGAGATGTTAACCCGTTCCAGAAGGCACACAGTGATCTGCATAAACACACTGACGAGAGCAAAACTGTAAATGAAAATTACACAGAAACAAAACACAATATTTTGTAATGTCTATATTAGGTCTCCCTGTGTGGTTAGTGGCAGATTTGAAATGGTTGCGATGAATAGATGTGGTTTCTAACCATGAATTAACAGATTAAGAGCTTTCACAAGATGGCACCCATAAGAGCAGCAACTGATCGGTGTCTGTCAGACCCAAACACAAAGAGTGGGGCAAAGCGTTTAAAACTTACCCGGAAGAGCAAGTAAAACGAAAGCATACACAACAACTTTCTTGGTCTGCTGGTTTTTAAATACATCTGTGAATGTTTCCGCTCAAGTAAGCAACACTTTCACAATTTCACCTCATACGTGATGCTTGAACAGATCTGATTTAACGCAGCTCCGACAGCAAAACAGAAAGTGAGGAAGAGAAACTAAGAGACAACAAATGGTTAACAATCAGGAAAGCTCGAAAGACACAAGAAAGTGGCATCAAACTACAACTTTCAAACAAGACACCTTCAGAACTGTACATTAGCCAGCTGGCTGCCATGAACCTAAAAAAAAAAAAGGGGGGCTTGCTGTGGTTTATTAGCAAATTATCCAGGCAGCCCTATAGTAGCTATAAAACTAATTGCGCACAACAAAACTTGCAAATGCACCCTATGTCTGTACACACACTGTCATTAGAGGTCTGTCTTCAAATACCTACCTAGTCAGATGCCACTTATAAAATCAAGCGTAGTATTTAGGTGGTGGCTTTTTTTAATGCTCATGAAACAGAAGCGGTATGCGAGAGGTATGTCACAACTCTGTGGGTGTTTGTATTTCTGCGTTTGAGGTATTTGGGGCACGGGGTGACATTCAGCAGACGCGATGATGTCTGGAGTTAGCCTTAGCTGCTCGCCGCCTGGTAAGTGACAAGAGGTGAGGGCAAAGAGACAGACAGACAATGCCGGCAATAAAATCATTTACAAATGACTCACCGCAAAGGTTGATACCGTTTGTGACACTGGATAAGCTTGATTTAAAACTACTGAATGCGCTTGCTGTGAAATCGTATTAACTTGCTGTTGATACGAAGACAAAACACCACCTACTGATCAGGTAATGGGAACGGCACTATCAGCCAGACAGGTGTGACCTCATCAGCATCTCTCACCCACAGCTACAGCGACGCCAAACGTGGCGTTTCTAGTCTTGCTACGCATCCAGCATTTCAAGAAAGGATGCAACCGATCTTGTGAAACTGCTGGAACATTGCAGACAATTGTATGTTGAGAAACACTGTAAAAGCCTTCTGCGATATCTTTTTGCCCTCATTGATAGTCGGTGCACACTGCAGTGATGAAAGCAAATGTGACTTATCAGTTTGGCTGCAAAGCAAAAATTTTTTTGCCAGTGTGAACATACCAGCTTTGATTTCGCTGGAAACTATATTGCCAACATTCCTCTATAGTCGTCTGTGAAGCTCCTCGGTGTCGTTTAGGTTATTTCTAGCACAAAAGACGGTCACTGTTCTTCATGTTTTCCTGCTTAGTTTGTACATTAACACAAACAACCACACTTAAAAGCCCCCCTACAGATTTACCTCTCGAGGGGGCACAAATATTTGAAGAATGACACTTGTTTGCTGTCTTAATCAGCATTATTAGATGTTTTAAAATGTGTTTAGCTTCACTTGATAAAAACACTGGAAGTTAGAACATGTATAATCTGCATTTCTATCATTTTTTCCTATTTAACGGAGGCTGGTGCTTTCCCCTTGTGTTTGGTTTTGTTCTAAGCTGGACTTAACAAGCTGAAGCACCTTGCATTTTGGACGCTATCTACACCTGATATTAGCATACAACCTGAATCTGGATATCCCACCTGGATATGGAAATATGCACACAGAATATATTTTGATAGGCGTCCATCAGCTCGATTGAACCACATCTGGCACCGTGATGGGATCTCAGCCATCTGTACAGTGAGTGATGACCCAGCGAGCTGAAAGGCCAATCCAACTTTGTTCTTGCTGTGTTTATCAAGTCCAAAAAACCTTCAAGTAGTCGGGAGCGCTTGCTAAAAATTCCCACATAAATACTAATGCTTTGAGGGAAAAGGGAACGGCCACCCCCCGTTCCTGATGGTGCATCTCTTGACCTCAGATGCACTGTGTTTGTTGACAAGTCAACCAGGCGGAATTTAGAGACAACAACGCTTATAAACATCAAATCAGAATGCAGAAACCTTTTGACTGGATGTAATTATCAAAATAATGTAAAAAGGGTTTTAAAATGAACGGCAAAGCGTTACTGATTCACTCTTTTTTGGGGTGGATTTTCGACAGACGCTGTTTTTCTCTCAATCCTGAAGTTCAAAACAAACCAAACACATAAAAACAACTCATGTCTTTCTTCATATTACATTTATATTGTTGTAGCGTCGAGGAGGCAGTCACCTGTTAACTGTTCTCTCAAACCATCCACTCAGCCTCTCGTGAATTACAGCCTCCAAAGTCTACATTATTCAAACATTAATAGATAAATGCTATGGGAAGCTTTGGGGAAATACTGATGGGCTTTTCCATTCATGGCTGTCAGCTTGAATTCCTGATAAAACTATCGTCGCTTCCTGCGTGCTGACGCTTAAAATGGATGTCCTGATCATTTAAACTAACCTAATGTAATGCAAGTCCATGTTAAAACAAAGAAAACTAACCTCCTGGTATCTGCATGGCTGATAAATGAGATGACAAACGAACAGGCAAATGTGAGGAACTTCCTTGAAGCTTGCAGCCCTGAAACCAAGTGAGTTTAAATTCACAGTGACACAGAGCAGCTCCATGGACAAAGAGTTGATCAAAAGTTAGTGTTTACAGACAGACAACAACACGGAGGGCTTTGGTTGGATGATTTCAAACTGATACGTTGTTCAACTGATGTGAAAAGAATGTAAATACAGGGATCCTAAGAAATCTTTCAGCCATTCAATACCAGTTGAACAACGTATGAGATGAAAACAGTGCATATGTGGACCTGATCTGCTCCTGGAGACTCATTGATTTGGACTACTCATACACAAGCCGATGTTGTTCTAAAATTGATCCAAACATTCAACCCGTGGTGCTGTGATCACACAAGCATAATGTAACCTACATTAATTACCCGGGCCCTAACAAGGTGGTCATTTTCATTCACAGGGACAACGCATTTCACACCATCTCTGTATGGCTTCGTTGCTTCTATACTTCACCCAAGCACGAAAATTTAGCTATAACGTTAACTTGGCCTTAACTCTGTGTACCTCACAAACCCCGATATACTATTCGTAGCAACCTGTCGTGTGCCACAATAAAGAAAGTGGCGTTTTTTGAAACATGACTGCGATGCTAGTTTAGCAATCTACGGCAGAACCTTTGTTATTGTGTGCAGCGGGTCGACGACGAATGCTAACCAGCTAATCAGCTAACGCTAATTTGTTGGCACAGCTAACGCCAACTAAGCTGCTTGACACTGTCATGCAATGCTGCGTTTATTGTGCAAAATTACATTTTCCTGAAAGCAAGGGGTGATACGACGGAAGAAAGGATAATTCACCAAATGGCTAACCCAATGTGCTTATCAAGCCGTTAGCAGGGCAGCTAGCTCTTTAGCATTCGCTCACAATAGCACCATTGGATTTGACCGGAGCAGGATAACGTTAGCACAGCATCAGCTGGTGCTGCTGATTAGCCGCGGCTAGCTAAGCAGCCAGCTAAAGTTAGCTGTTAGCAATATCTGAGCTGCAGGAAAAAATATTTTGATGTATGGCATTTTGCCCCGTAGACGGTGATAAATGCATTTGGAAGCATCAGTGTGAGGAGCCAGACATTCCCGTGAAGTGACAGACATATAATTCATTGGTTTAATGACCTATTACATTCAGACTTGGCAGTAGCAGCAGCTAACGCTCAGTAGCTACTACTAGTCAGTAGCGCAACGCCTGTGCGCACTCACCAAGATGAGTAGCCTTGCTCCGCCATATCGCCGAAAACAGTGGGTTCCGCGACTGTGGCTAACACAGATTCAGGTCCCGGTGACAACCCGTTGGGACCTGGGAGAGGTTTTCTGCTTTTCCTTCACAATCCGACGTCCTAGCAGTTTCTTTTAGGTGACAACATGATGATACATCCCGGCGGCAGCTAGTAATCACTAGCTGAATATCTTGCGATTGAAACGAGAATGATGGTTTGCTATCGTTAGGTGGACAAGACAAAGCACCCCGAGAAAAAAAAAACACACAGATGTTATTTTCGTCGGTTTCGCTAATGTCCTGCCGTCACCCCAGCCGAGAAGGCTCGGTCTCCAACGATGCTACACCCACTGTAAATCCATATTCCGCCTGGTGTGTCCAGAATAAATTCGGATATTCCTCCGGTCTGCACCCCTAGCTGTTATGGAAGACGTTCAGCTTTGTTTTCTATGGCGAGAGTCCACGGGAACGCGCAAAATCGCCCTGCTGTAGAGGTTTACAAGTAGGACGTGCACTGAAATGCTTTCATGCACTGAGAACGCTCGCAATGGTTTCCCCTCAGCTGGCAGCATTGCAGCCTATCATACACACCTCCAGCTAAAGCCGTGAGCATTACGTCGATTGTAAAATGTAATAATGCGTGGTTGTAATTTAATTAAGTGGCCGATCGTTTGACTCAATCACGAAACATTATTTTAATTACTGTCAAATCAGGAAAAAAATGACAAACCCCTCAAAATAAAACTAATTTAATTAACCATTAAGACGAAAAATGGCCTTTTTGAAAAAAAAAAAAAAAGTGAGCAAATTGAAAATAAATAGTTTACACAGAAGAGAACTGAAATTGCTTTAGGCCTCTCTCTCTTTTTTTTTTTTGCCATTATTTTGTAATGAAAGCCTGGTCCAGTGACACACAGGCCCAGAAGCTGATCACAGAAATGGTTCACAGAGTTATCTGAACAATTTGTAGATTAAAATCTATATCAGGTCGTTTCAAATCATTCCGTGCTCTGGGGACTGCATGCCTCTGGTCAGAACATAGGAGAAAAAAAATTAGGCAATATTACAAAGCACTGCACAGTGGGTCCAGAACAGCAAAGTAAAAAGAAATAATAAGCCAGTCCCATATAAAATATAATAGGCCTACCTTTTTGTTTTTCTCTAAGCAATGTGGCTTTTGAAAAATTGCCATAATAAGCAATAAAACAAACATTTCTATAGATACTTGCAGGGTCCTTTAATAAGCAAACTTTTTTTTATCCTTGCAAAATTCCTTTCTTTGGTGTTAATTCAACAATAATTGTAATCGATTGCTATAATAAAGCATCTCATTCAGTCGTTCGTTGTCTTCAGAGGATTAACCCAATGACTCTGGCAGCCAACTGGCTTTTATTGCGGGTTGACATTTAGTTTGATGACTGTTGAATTGATTTGTACGCTTTGATGCGAGCATTTGTAGGTTTTGTGAACTTGTTTATATCCCAGCTTTTCATCCGGCACCATTACGAGGTCAAAACTCTCAATTTATGCAATAATTTGTTTTTCTCAACAGTGAGCCCCAGAGCCTGGCGGAGCCTTTGGTGTAGCTCTACGCCCTTTGTCTTGCTCTGTTCAAGGAGCCTTATCAGTAAGCAGCACAGCCAAAAGAGCACGGCATCATTAAAATGTGGGTTTGTTTGCTTTAGGGAAAACACAGAGACTACGTAACAGGCCCCGAACAGCCAATACGCCGATCGGAGAAAGTTTTCGTTTTGGACTAAAAGGTGCACTAAAAAGAATGCAGATGGCACCATTTGTCCTCTGGGTACAAGTGTGCTGAGTGAATTCAATGACAATCTGTCCATTAGACGTCGATGTCCTCAAGTGGATGTTTTGACCAGATGGTGGGAAGAGAGGAAAGGTCAGGTGGTCACTGAAAACATCAACAGCTCCTCCTCCAGCGGGGGTTTAAAAGGCTACAGAAAATGTAGAATTTGACCAGGGGGGGAGAGTTGAAGGACAAGCATCCAAAATAGAGCCGGTGTCCTCAAGGTATCGCGGATACGGTCGGTAAAGTTTATAGTAATTTTACGGCCCATTAGATTTGTTGTTTTCAAGTGGAAATGCTCGTCTTCCACTTCAGGCTTTGCAGGATCGTCAGGTAATATGATGCGTAAATAACGAAATGTGCTGCTGTGGATGAACAAATGCACAAACTGGTGCTCATGTAGGCGCACGGATAGATGGACCAAGTTAAGGGAAGAACAAATCCTTCAGTGCAAAGTGGGCGAGGAGTGCATCTGTTAGTACACAACATAGTTTTGTTCACTGTTGCAACTTTCTGCGGTCTGTTAACAAAACAATGACGATATGTGCAAAAAAAAAAAAGGAAGCCTCGGGTCAGAGTGGTGTGTGCTTTACAGTAACAGAGCTGCTGCCTGTACAGAAGGTGCTGGTCATAACAAGGTAGTTTTTACAACAAATACAATAAAAAGCCTAGCTGGTTAAGATCGGACCTGACAAGAACCTTGACTACACAATACCTTCTATCAATATGATGGAATGAGAACAGGAGAGAAAAGAAAATGACCCAAAGCATGTAGACCTCATCTGTCAAACATGCAGTGCTGGTGGTTCTGTTATCACTCGGACATGTGCATCTGTAAGTAGAACTGCCACACTGGCCTTAATTGATCATATCACTGCTGACAGAAGCGACTGAGTGAACGTAGAGGTGGACCGGAGGCGGCTTTGTGCTTAGATTCAGCCCAAAGCATCAAGACTCATCATCCAGCAAGACGGCGATCCCAAACATATGTTCGACGCAAACAAAGAGTGAAGAGGTGGGATATCCATAACTGGCCAAGTCACCACAACTAGAAGAGGCTCCAGTTGAAGGCCTGCGAGAGCATTATCAGGGCATCTGTTGAGGTTTTTGGGTTTAAGCCTTCAGGTGGCCGCTGACTGAAGAGGATTTTCCAATAAAATACTAGATGTTTTCTTTATGTTCAAAATGGCTGTTTCCCAAATAGTTTTGTGTCAAATTAAAGCAGACAGCTGGCACTTTAATGTACAGCAGAATCCAATAGTGTATTTCAAACTGAATTACTAGAGTCTGAAGAGCTAAAAAAAAAAAAGTCTAAATGTGCAGATACTTAAGGCCTGGACTGTGCATGTATTGATCGAAGGTAGGTTTTACACTCCAGTGGAACAAATAATCATGCTTGAACATAGAAAAACCTCCCTATTAGGGCTTAGGCGGTGCCAGATAAGACTGTGTCTTTGCAGTAGATAAAGACGCCATTGGGTTTAGAAAGGGGTCAGTGGGATTCCCTCTAGCCAAAGAGTGTGGGGATTACCAAAGTCTGCAAAGAGCTGCTTTTCTTACAGATTATGTACAATCTGTTCTCAGCAACCGAGCCACATATTCACAAGATACTGAAGCAGCATTAACCAAAAGCCTTATTAATTCAAGGTCAACTGAGGTTTTTCCGCAGCATTCATCAACCTGCACCTGATACCTTATGAAACAAAACCGGAGTTAGCTGAGTTTTATTAGAGACAGTGTAGCCTGCTGCTTCTGAAAAAAAAAAACGACTAGTCTGTGCTTTTCAAACTATTTGGTATGTTCTGCTTCAGGGTCAGTTTAGAAACACTCCTTGTGTCATCATATCTTTATAGACACCAGCTGGAGGGGTGGTGTTCTCCCATCAGGAGCTGCAGAAACACAGGAATGAACTAACGCCTAACACTCAGTCAGGGCAAGAGTCAGTGAACATATATATGTACAGCTGAAACCAGAAGCTGACATACACTGTATAAAAAGACACATAACCTTTTGTTCTCACTGTTTGACATTAAATGTGACTAAACTTTTCCTGTTTGAGGTCAGTTAGGATTCCCAAAAGGATTTCTATTTGCTAAATGCCAGAATAATGACAGACAGAATTTTTTTAAGAGAATTTTTCTTCAAAGTCAGAAGTTTACATCCACTAAGATGCCTTCAAACTATTTGGAAAAGCCCAGATGGTGATGTCACGGCTTTGGAAGCTTTTGAAAAGTTAACTGACAACAGTTGAGTTAATTGGAGGCACACCTGTGGATGTATTGTAAGGCACACCTCAAACACACTGCATTCCTTCTTTCCTTTTGTGACAACATGGGGAAATCTAAAGAAATCAGCCAAGATATCAGGAAGAGAATTGAGGACTTCCACAAGTCTGGTTCATCTTTGGATACAATTTCCAGATGCCTGAAGGTTCCACGTTCATCTGTTCAAACAATTATATCAAGTATAGACACCATGGGAATGTCCAGCCATCATAGCACTCAGGAAGGAGACGGGTTCCCAGAGATGAAATGTTTTGGGTGAAATGTGCGAATCAACCCCAGAACAGAAGCTAAAGACCTTGTGAAGATGCTGCTGAAGCTGGTCAGCGAGTCATTATCCACAGTGAAACCAGTCCTGTACCGACATGGGCTGGAAGGATACTCAGAGAGGGAGAAGACATCACTCAAAAAAGCCAGACTACAGTCTGCAAATGCACACAGGCACAAAGAGCTTAATTTTTGGAGAGATGTCCTGTGGGCTGATGGAACTGAAACTGAACTGTTTGACCATAATGACCATCGGTACATCTGGAGGAAAAAGGAGGAAGTTTGAAGCCTGAGAACATCATCCCAACGGTGAAGCACGGGGGTGGCAGCATCATGTTGTGGGGGTGTGTTGCTGTAGGAGGGACTGGTGCACTTCACACAATAGATGGCATCATGAGGAAAGAACATTATGTGGAAATATTGAAGCAACATCTCAAGACATTAGTCAGGAAGTTAAAGCTTGGGCACAAATGGGTCCTCCAAATGGAGAATGACTCTAAGCATCCCGCCAAATGAGTTACAAAGTGGTTTAAGGACAACAAAGTCAATGTTGTGGAGTGGCCATCACAAAGCCCTGATATCAGTTCCGTAGAAAACTTGTGGCCAGAGCTGAAAAGGCGTGTGGAGCATGGCGGCCAACAAACCTGACTCAGTTCCACCAGTTCTGTCAGGAGGAATCTGCCAAAGTTCCAGGAAACTATTGTAAGAAGCATGTGGAAGGAAACTCAAAACGTTTGACCCAAGTCGTACAGTTTAAAGGCAAAGCTACCAAATACTAAGGAAACGTATGTAAACTTCTGACTTTGAAGAAAGTAATAAAAAAGTCTTATTCTGGCATTTAGCAAATATAAATGATCCTAGCTGACCTAAAACAGGAAATGTTTAGTCTGATTTAACGTCAGGCAGTCAGGACAAAAAAGGTAATGTGTCTTTTTATACAGTGTATGTAAACTTCTGGTTTCAACTGTATATATGTTACGTGTTCCCGGAGAGGTTCTTAGTAATCACGAGTACCACAACAGTCACTGTAATGTCAGATGTGACAAAGCCCCTAAATTATGTAGTTTAGTGCACATGATGACCTTGTTGTAGAACCTCTGAGAAGAACACAGCTCTGTGATGAGTACATGTGTGATGAAAGTTTTTTATTTACATTCTTAGGTCATATATTTACAAAAAGGGAAGCATCCCAGGTGCCATTTATTGCAGCCGTGGCCATAAGACGTTCTTAGAAGCGGGAGTAAACACACAGATCATGCAGCCATAAATTAAAAATCACTGATAGTTCAAACATCAGCTCTTAGCTTTAATCAAATACTGAAGGCTAAAGGTTTGCAATTAAAAATCAAATTCTCTCCGTTATCGCCTCAACTATGACTTAAATGAATGTGTGAGGAATATTAGGGTCTGGTGTAAAGATTGTTAATCAAGTCTCAATTGCTGCCAGGATGTTTAAATTACATGCTTCATTTGAATGACGTTCATTTAAAAAAAAAAAAAAAACTCAATTTGTTGCTCACTAATCTCACATTAATGTCAGCGACATCACCAGCGACAAAAAGTGCTGCCAATAATTTCAGTGTAAATGAAAATGCCGTAAAAATGTAGATAAGAGTATATTAGTTGGCTCACTATTGTGTGGTGAGTACACTAAAGATAAGGAGAGGGGTGTATCCGTCATTAAGTAAATATGTGACTAGCTTAAAAATCAATCTGGACCAACAAATCCTCTATTCTGAATGAGCTTATAGGTTATTTGTCCTTAACTCCTGAATGCCTCTTCGAAATGATCACTTTATGGGTGGCGGAAAATATCCCATGAATCATTTTTTAATCTAAAGCCCCTAAACAATGTGATTAGGTTTTGTGATAGATCTGTGTTTGGGTTTTTTAAAAAAGAAGAAAACAGAAAAGAGGATCTTTGTTGCCATGGTTACAAGAACAAAAATGGGGTTAAGGTTATGGAGCAGTCATGGCTAAAAGACATGTTGATTATCAGGTTAGCATGGGAAAGAATCAGCAGCCACCTGTGTTAAAAAAACCACAGTGATTTGCCCACCCATCCATCCACCCTGACCTCCTCCCACGAGGACCGTGCAGCTGGATAATTACATAGTTGATCCAAAATTGTATAAAGAGGAACAGAGTAAGAAGGCCACTCTGCTGTGATTGGTGTTTAAGGTTGGGGGGATTGGATTGTTAGGATTAGGGGAGGCTGGGTCAGAACAGCCAAACACCAATTTAAATACATCACTCACTTCCTCCTGTCATAGTTGCCATGGCCACTAGAGGACAGTGGTACAATAAAATGTAAGTATGAGTTGTAGTAAACTGCTTGTCCTCTGGGGTCGTTTTTTTCCATTTTAACAGTGTAGTACATCACTGTGGCCACTAGGGGTCAGCATTCACAATGAGAATGAACTGGACGCCACACAGCAAGTCATGCAGAAGAGTTATGCATGCAACTATTTATATTCATTACATCACTGCATTTTTGCGTCCATTTAGAGAAACATCTTGGTATTTTCGTCCCATTTTCTTCAACTTTGTATTCTACATTATTTGGAAGAAGCTACCTGATCACTGACTTAGGGCATGGTTGCACAATTTACTCTTCAAGCTAAAGACCAAGATAATGACAACAGTGATATTATCATTTTAAAAAAAGTGTTGCCTCAGTCATTTCCAGCTGAAGAACAGAGTTTGCTCTGATAGGTAGTTACATTTCATATCTCATGTTGCACATCCTGCGGACTGACCCTGCTAAATGCTTCATTTCTCTGGCTGATTTAAAGCACCTGATTACTGCTCTGGACTGATTAAATGAGCAGTCTGAGGACACTGTCAATATTGTTGTAGATCTGCAGAGAGCTCCAACCTGCAGGTCATGAGGCTGTAAGAGGGAGAAAACCTTTGGTTCTCTGTTCCTTTTACGAGGTCACATGCTCTGCCAATTACTTGTTTATGTGATCGTACTCCGTGTGTAATACGTACCAAGACTTTTCAACTCAGGACATCTGCACCTGTACGCAAAGTCTGGAGAGGCTCCATGACTAAAAGACTGCACTGGCAAGACACTCAGTTATCTGATGTTTGCAATACTTCTGGAATAACTTCATGCTTTCAGTCCAAGTCAGTAAAAGCATTTTTTTGCGCCGTTTTCCTCCTTCAAACAGTAACCTGAAGTGAAACCAGCAGGTTTGCTCAAGTTATTGTAATGCAGTGATCATTCCAAACATATTCTCTTCGTTGGATGTTTGTCAGCACAAAACAGAAATCACTCTGGCATAATGCAGTCTGTGTGTCTTTTTCTGACTTTTTTAGATGCTCGGTACAAAGCTGACCTTGTAAGGAAGGTTAATTTTCATGCATTTGCGCCTCGAGATCACCAGGTGTTTTTGAGACATTCCTCCCACATATTATCCCTGGCTGTGGATCACAGCACCAGAACACCAAAGACACAGATTCCATGCTCGCTGTCAAGGACACTACTGAGAGAAGCAGAAGTGACTTTCATATCTCTGGACTGTGCGCTGTTCTTCGGCCACAAACAGCTTTGCGCCGCCGGTTTCCTGATCTCTTTTTCCCACAGCAAGTTCAGTTCATGCGGAAAAGCATAGGTGCCATCGCAGCTAAACGGTGTCGAGTCATGATGCAAATGTCTGCTGAATTTAAGACTTATGTCAAAGCCCGGAGCCGGCAGTTGAGACAGGAACTCTGCAGCCTCTCTTTCCCCTTCCTCTCAAGCAGAGTCGGGGGGTGAACGCCTGTTTGAAGCTCTCCCCTTGGGCTCCAGGGTTCTGTGGGATCCGGGTGTGCTGACACTGTTAGCATGCCTGATATGAGGGCCTGATCAAAGCTGGCTCATTCTGCCTGACCGATTTCCACAGGATTAAGGATTAGGGAGACAGGAAGCTGGGAGAGGCACAGAGACAATCTGGGAGAGACAAAAAAGGGATAGTGAGGGTTATGGAGAGTGAAAGGGATGGAGAAATGTTGAAGGAGACGCAGGGGTCATAAGGCACTCGTGGAGGACGTCTCGAGAAACAGAAGGGAGTACACAAGTTACGCAAGCGGGATAAGTTATGAAATTAACAAATCTGGACGCTGACAAATAGAGCACTTTTAAAAGAACATTCGAAAAAAGGACTAAAAGATTTGTTTTCAAAAGACGGATTTAAAAGACTGTCTTGCAGCTTTAGCATTTCTGGCTGGATCTCGTGGGGTCACCTTCTGCTACCAACAAAGTCCTCCTCAGGGACCAGACTAGAAGACAAACCCTGCAGTGCTTTAACAGGGGAATCTTGAAATAGTTTTTAAAAGTCACAGGTAGACAGTGTTGGTTTGGGGATTTTTATTTATTTTTTTGCTGCTGCTGACGTTTTTCAAACTCTAAACGGGGGAATCTAACGTAAGAAGATGCTCATCTGCTCTCTCTATGCTCTCTTCTCACTGCAGTCTGAGTCTTGGTCTGTCTGAGGTTTCTTTATCCTAAAAGGGAGTTTCCCCGCTGACACCAAGTGCTGCTCCAGGGGGGATTTGCTGGCTTGCTCTTTACAGCAGTGAAGGTTGTAGCCTCACTGTGGAAAAACTATTTGTGTTACGATTCGGCACTAGGGTCGGTGGTGCAGTGGTGAGCACTGTCCGGCTGTCTGTTGTCACTGTGCCTCCACCCCCCCACAGTTCAAACACATGGATGGTAGGTGAATTGGCAGTCCTGAATTGGCCTGTGATGGACTGGCGATCTGTCTTGGGTGAACCCCGCCTCTCATCTGATGCCAGCTGGGAAAGGCTCCAGCGCCCTGCTACTTCTGGTAATAACGTGGGTACGGTAGCTGATGGATGAACTGAAGTAAAGACTCTATTTTCTATTATTACAGTTGTTTCACTTCCAAAATATGATCTATAGACCTAATGTTGCTGGGCAGGTCAACAGCAGAGTCTTAATTGTGAGGTTATCAGTCGTAAAAAAATAAAGTTATTCCATAGTTGTTAAATTAATTCATTGCAAAACTTGTAAACTTGGGCGTGGTAAAGCAAGAGGAGACCAGAGGCTGGCTGCCAGAAGTTTTAAGGCTATTTCAAGAGGGAAACTGGTTGCTTAATGGCAATATGTCATTTCATAATCGCTCATGATCATCAGGAACTGGTCTGATTGTTGCTTAGTGCTTCCATCAGCCAAATGGATCCTCACTGCAAGCGAACTGAAATTGCATTCAAATGCATGGAAACGCGCGATGTTTCTGCCGCACCTTGAGATTTATCTCCCACTGCTGGTCAGGTAGATCGTCACAGGTTTGACATTTGAAGGCGAAATGTCAACAGCAACGATTGAGCCTTAGTGGAAACACTGACCTAGTTTAGAGTCAAGGCTGCTGAACGTGGCGTCTTGTCTGAACAGGCACTTTCTTTGTACGCTGTCCTCTGTGAACCGACGAAGACCCTGAAAAATGGCGTTGAGGTAAAAATGTGATTTATACGGGCAGGGACGCTGTGGAGTTTCGGTAGGCTTTGCGGTAGCTTTCAGTTTTGTGGGCATGGCTTACAGTGTGCTATTGCGCCGTTGTTTTTAGTTTCTGTTCTCGTTTCTGAGGAGGTCAGAAAGTCCCGGTTGAACACCAAAACTGAGAGACGGTACACTTCTGCAGTAATAAACGGCTGCTAAAGAGCAAGGATGTGGTTGTTTACGATGATTATTCATACGCAGCACGTTGAATGGGGTCATGCACAGTGAGGGAGAAAGTGACAGGGAGAAAGAATGGGAACAATACACCACCTGCACACCAGACCGGATTAAAGGGCCCAGATGAAAGGTCAGGGAACCGCAAAGTTGTTCACCCCCACCAGATGTGCACTTGCTCCGGCCTAGCTGATTAATTATCTCGCAGTTCATGACACCAGTATTGGTGTCCAGGCAATTGCATTACACTACACACCCTGAGCAACCTGATCTGGGGATTTTTTCATGCCGGACAGAGTGTGTATTAGGGTGTGTGTGTGTGCTAGAAATAAGGGAGGAGTCTCTTTACACACTGGTGGCATCCATAATGACAAAGCGTTCGTGCTTCAGCGGTGCAGTCATCGCGATTCTGTGTGGTCATGCATGTGTTCTCGCCACACATGAACATGTCTCTTTTCTCTCTCTCTCTCTCTCTCTTTTTTTCTGTTGTTGTTGTTCCCAGAGATGAACTAGAAGAGGAAGAAAACATGTGAAAAAAAAAGAACCACCCATTCACACCCTGTGACATGCTGCCTCATTTGCCCAAGTCTCTATCAGTTCTTGGTTATAGCCAATAGCAATAAAGGAAGTGGTCCCACTGTCACAGAAACAGTTGGCACGGAAACAGCACATTACACCATCGTCCAATCCCCCTCCCATTCCTTTGTCGTCATTTCTCCCCTCCCTTCCTCTCCTCCTCTGTCCGGTCCCCTCCTCCTCCCTCCTCCCTCTCTCCCTATCTTGTATGTTTTTTCAGTCATCAATGAAATCACAACCAATCCTGCTGCCGGCCTGTCATTAAGCATATAACACCTCAAGCAAGGAGCCGCTCGCTGTGTTGCCTCCATTGCAGCTCAGATTCCTTAATGACCAAATGTATATTTTATAGCCTGAAATAAAGACACGGTGGATGCTGTAGCTACCCCATCAAAGCTTGTTTTTTTTTTTCTCTCCCCTCCTCTCTCTCTCTCTCTCTGTTACTTTCATGATTTAATCCTGACCATTTCCCCTTTCTCTCTCTCTCTCTCTCTCTCTTTCTCTATCCCTGCTGACTCCTCCCTCCATTTCTGCCCTGCACTCCCTCTCTCTGCCTCTCTGCCTCTGACACACTCAAACACACGCACACATATATACACACCCTCCACCCCCATCGCTGCAGTGTCTCAACTGCCTTGGAGCAAACAAGAGAGGATATAGAACACAGACGCTAATAAGACAAGAGGAAGAGGGGCGCTGAAACACACACACACAGAGAGAGAGAGAGAGAGAGAGAGAGAGACAGAGATGATGTGTGTGTGTGTGTGAGTGTGTGTGAGAGTGTGTGACCCCCGTGAATATGAAGGAAGATATGAAGATGGAGCAGCAGGATTAAAGGTGGATTGCACAGAGCCTTTCTCTCCCTGCAAGGGCTTGTCTGCAGTATCCTTTGTAAATGGATGCTGGCTTGTGAACACGGTAAGCTTGACTACTCTCCTTTTTTTTTTCTTCTTCTTCTTCTTAAGGCTGGCCTGCTGTAAGCCACAAAGATGATGTTTGGCTATTCCATTCTGTCGACTCATAATGTAGGGAAGGTGATGTTCAGAGATGGCACCAAGGCAGGCAGGCAGGCAGGCAGGCAAGCAGGCAGCCTGTCCAGTCCCCTCCTCCACCCTGTTAGCTCTGTGCCAACGGACGCTGCTATCTTATGCTTGCAATTTGACTCATCATCTCCCCAGAGCATCCTCTCTGTGCTTATAGAATGCTTTTATGTGAACGCGGCGCTTAGTTCCTATAATTACTGTATGTAGGACAAGTGGAGGATGCATCGGCGGCGTGTTTGCGCGAACGTCTCCGGCGCTCCGTCCAGGCCACGACTGTAACAGAAAGAGAGGGGGGGAAACGAGAGAGTAAAGCCGCCATCACACACGATCAGGTGTTCAGTGCTTACAACTGGCTCTACGAGACATTGGATGTGAATGTGCAGTGGGAGGTGTACAGATCCCGTGGAGCTGGGCTCTGCAGGGCGCTGGGATAAGCGGGCGAAATTTGTGTCCCGACGGTGGCATGGGGGACATTGTAAGGTTGCTCGTCTTCTGTTCTACGGGGTGAATTTACATCAATTAATAATCCTGAACTTGGGATTCATTGGGTTTATTTGCGCCCGGCTGTTTGTGTCTGTGGAATATAAATCCCAGCGACGAGAAAGGGGACGAAAGAGGGAGAGAGCAGAGCGTGTTCATTACTCAGCAGGCAGAACAGGACGATTTGTGACATTTTCTGTCTCAACATTCGTTAGTATTTTCAACCGAGCATCATTTTTTTTTGTTTTTTTTTTCAATGGGGAGGAGGTAGGGGGGTTGGGATCTGTTGTGTAGCATCAGGAGAGCATGTGTGTTTGAGTATACTGTACGTGTGTTTGTGTTACATGCTTGGGAGCGAGAGAAGGAGCGAACCAGTGCAGGGAGGGGTTGAGGGGCTGGGGGGGTTTAACAGTAGGGAGGCAGATGGGGCAGAGGGGCGGAGGTTGATGCAGCACAGAGCAAGAGAGAGAGAAAGAAGGCAAGAGAAGATTTGGAACAGATTGGATGGATGGATGGATGGGTGGAGGTGGCGGCGGCGGTGGTGGTGGTGGTGGTGGTGGGGGGGCGGTGGGAGTGGGAAGGGAAGACCGTGATCATTTCACGGCGGTAGAAAAAAAGACAGCGCTCCTCTCGAGCATGTGACACAGAAAGAATGCTGGATGTGTCCGTGAGGCCCTGAGACATCTGTGAATCAAGGCAAAGATGGTGGAAATTCCACCACGCCTTTTCTTTTTCTTCAATCAAGAAATGTTACACTCACGTCTTTGCTCAACCGTTCGCCTGGTTGGGGTTTGCGGCCGAAAAAAAAAAAAAAAAGCACAAATTGAAATACTGTCATCAAGCGTGATGCTCGCGAGATGGAATGAGCCTTCTGGGCAGCTGCAAGTTGAATTTACTCACCATTCACACGGCGTTCATGCGTTTTCTGAGCACGAGGTTACTGGAGCACCTGTGAAGTATCTGCAATATTGGTTTCATTAAGGCTTCAAGTTGGGATTTAAGATGGTAACCGAAATCTGCTTGTCATGTTGTTGCCATATCAGTTGGAGAACGAAACAGTGGGCTGTAACATCGGGGCCACAGTGCACAACAAAAAAAATGTTTTGCATGCAAACATTGTTTTGCAGGCAGCACTCTCTCCCCCCCGTCTATGCAACCACATCTCAGTGTCCTTGTCCGGCAGAGATCTTGTTCTGCTCTCAATATATCCCACCACTGCCAGTCAGTGACAGGTTGGTGACCATCAGAAAGACAAAACAAGGTCACATTCACTGTAGCACAAAAGCTCTAATGAGCCCTGTGAGCTGCACTCACGTCTAATTCATCTTTTCCATATCAGCTGCAAAATCTTCTGTTTCTCTCCGCAACGTGGTGGGAAAAAAAAGAAAGTGTCAGAGGTCACTGATGACCTTGGCTTTAAAATGATGGATGACAAGTTCCAGTGTGAAATATAAAGGTTAATCACACGCTTACATAATGGGCTAAGTTTTAGACGCAAACACACACTGAAAAATGTCATCATGCCCTCATACCGACTGTTGGAACCGAATGTCGGAAAAAAAACAAACCAGAATTGCTCTGATTTGATTAAGTAGCTCTGTGGAGCCAAATACTCAAACCTCAAGTCACAAGAATTGTAAATCAGCAGAATACACATCACATAAATTACACGGCCTCCTCCAACAGCTAATTATTGTTCTTTTCGTTCAAACAGTGCTGTACACGCATGTCGCAACTCGAGTGGCATTTATGCAGAAATAAAAAGCAGAGCAATAGTGTGGCGAACCCTATGCTGACTTGACCTCCTTCCACCTCTTTTGTTACTTGCTACATCCATTCCACTGGGTGACATAATGGCAGGGGACAGCAGGGACACACACTCGGCTTTAAAGCGACAGCGGTTGCCGAGGTGGCAGCTCGCGCACCGAGGAGGCCAATGTCACCGTCCGGTGCACTTTCAGCCATTTTTAACCTTGTAGGTGAGCACACCACCAGCTTGGACAATTAAACTCAGCTCTATTACAGTTAAGTACCAGGGGAGCCAAGCGTAGTTCCCTCAGCAGCCTACTTAATAAAATGATTAATCTGAGGTGTCATTTATTTCCTGGAGAGGGACCAGCAGAATTATCACGTAACTCCTATACGTTTGTTTCGGCGGCTGTGAGGCTTAACGTGGAAATTGATCTTTAACACCACGCGGAGTCGAGGGTAAACACCCCACATAAAACCACAGAAGGGGGAAGACGCGTCCCTGCGGTTCGTGTGTCTCAGCTGCTTTGTCACTCCGCATGTCGAGACGGGGCGCTGCTCTGATTCGGCTGGCTCAGCACTTGTGTTTGTTTTGGGTCTTTAATCCCAGCCAGGTAGTTGGGACAGAGTGTCATCCCCACACAAACAGCTGTAAGACACGTTTTGGCAGCCATTTCTCTTTCGACAGGCGCTGATGTAGAGAGGACTAATAAATTACTTAACAGTAAAGCATCGGCGAGGAAAAAGGCTGTCAGCTGAATCGAACAAAAGCCCTGTGAATGAATAAGGATTAGGTTATCTTTTGGTGTTACATAAAACAACATCAGCTCAATTCATCCCTCCCTCTCTCTTTCTCACTCTCTCGCTCTCTCTCTCTTTGCCCTCCTTTTCTAATCGTCGCTGCTAGTCGCATACAGGGGCCTGTCTGTTTTCCTGAGACCGGCGAGTGAGAGGGCCTTACTTCCAGCACTCAAATCTGAGTGATGAGAGGGCAGAGCAGAGGGGACTAACAGAGCAACTTTGTGTTCCATTGCACACACATAACAGCAGTCATATGACAACAAGGAGGTGGTGGAGAGAGAGAGGGAGGAAGGGGGACGATGAGGGAGTGCTATGGTTTTACTAGCCAGTGGTGAAGGATGAAGCTCTGCACTGAGGCTAATTAAAGGAGCTTTTGCATATGCGTGAATTCACATGTAGTAGCTCGACACAGGTTCTCTATAGCACAGTTGACGGCAGAACCTGTTCAGATGAGGGCATGCAGGTCCGTGTTTCCACCTGAAAATGGCTGCTGGTGTCAGTCGGTGACCTCCACAGTCCACCGGCATCCCTCCTTCCTGCTTTCACCGCCGAGTTTCTACAATAAATAATCTGATTCCAGCGTTTTACAAGCGGTGTCAGTCGAACAGGTGACATTTTCTCACATCCCCTTGCTTCCATTCGTCCTCTAAATAACCACATTTAAGCTGTGCTGGTATCCGTTTGGGGGGTAGTTGGCAACACAACGGGATTAAATCTAATTTAATTCAGAGACAGATTTCGGTCATCTGCGCGATCATTTCATCGTTTGCAGGAATAGCCGGCTCACTTCAACATGTGTGATGTTTTACTCCTAATAATTTAAGTATGGTGGTTTAGCAGCTTTTTCACTTAGCGCCGTTCTCGCGGCGGTAAATTTTTTTTTTTTTACAAGAGGCTCGTCGGGTGGATTCATGACTGTTATATTGTTGCATCTGCTGAAGATATTTTTCCTTTTCCTGTTCCAGTTATCAAATCACCAAGTGCAGATTACGTCTGTGGGTTGTAGAGGCCCGAAAGTGTCTGTTACCCACAGTTTCCTTCTGTTGCAGTAAGCGTTTGTCTTATCTGTCATGACCCAAATGAATATTACTCTGGGGCGAGCGTTTGGAACGTAGATTAGACTGTTTGTAGCACAAACCTGAGTCGTTCGAATCCACTTAACAAAGCACATTGTGAAAGAATCGGATCTGCTCTTAAACATATATGAATGTTTCCAAAAGGCTCACGTGTGTTCTCACATTTGCTTCTCGCACGCACACGAGACTCCAGTGTCCACCTTGTGCCATCTTATCCCTTCACATCAGACAGCCTACCCATAGATCAGCCTGTGCACAAACATGCCATTGTCATCGCTGGCTGGCCTTGTGACTCAGTGTGACCCGCTGGATCGGAGAAGGGGGAACACAGCCACTGAGATCAGGAACGTTAAACAGAGCATTATCACGAAAAAGCATCTAGCATACAGAGTCCTTCACCCCCCCACCCTCCACCCCGTCCCCACCCCTGTAAACAGCCCACTGTTTTGGGGGAGTCGGGAGGAGAGAACACTGCCCATCATTGTTTGGCTTAATGAATGAGTAGTGTCCTCACATGTGTACAGTATACAGGCATCTTTCTCTGAAGCCCGCATTCCGGACGGCGTGTCAGAAAGTAGTAACACGAAATGTTGAACAAACAGTTGTGAGAGCCAAATTAGGAGTTTACAATAACTATACAATAATTATTATAGTTTTACGAGCTGCTTACGTGTGATTCGGCTCGAACCTCCCGGATGATTCGGTGCATTCATAATGAATAAGTAGATTCATATCAGCGGAAAGAAGCGAATGTGACGTGCTTTCATGCATGTTTTAGATCTGGAACAGTTAAAGCTTAAAGTATATTTAATTACAGAACTGATCTGGGAGATTCGGAGTCCACTCCGGCACCTCCTCCACCCAGACGGCCGGTCTCCAGACACATGACTCTGAAGCGACTGGAGCGGCCATTAGGAGCTCTCAAACACCTCCCCTCAGGAGTCGCCTCGCGGAGAAATCTCAGGCACACAGTTGCTGACAAGCTCGTTCTTGAGACTCTTTGACAGCCCATTCAAACGCGTCTCCGCTGCATAAATGCGGTTAACTAGCTATCTTTGCTCAGCCTGAACGGCGAGGCCTCGTGCCTGCTCAGTTTTCCGCCGTAATCCAATCTATTGGCCAGAACCGATGACAAAGGAGCAGAAGATGGAATTTCATGTTGAAATATGAACTGGATTATTATTATTATTATTATTACTATGGAGAGAATGAGGGCTAATCCAGATGCAGCCCTCTCTGGGATCAAATGTTAAATGTAAAAGTGGTGCAAACTGTTGAATGGAGCTGCTGCCCTATATCTCATATGATTCTGACGTAGACCACAAAGCTCTGACTCATCAGGGAGGCCGGCCTTCCAGGATGGAATATGTATTTGTTCAGTTCCACTGCGCAGCAAAGCATGCATTCTGGTTATTAGTAGCAACAAGACACTCGGTACATTTTCCCAGAAGAATCATATGACACAACATTATCTACAGGATCTGTGTGAGCGAGTGGCATAGGGTGACATTGATCTATCACAGCACAGCTTCAAGCATTACATTGACCGTCTGCTTTTTTTGCCCCACATACCACAGCTTTATAGCGGCAGTATATCCACTTTATGGATCGCACACAAAAACGCTTCAGTGTTCTGCAGATCTCCCACCCGTATAGTTCACATCCATACTCACCGTCTTTTTTTTTTTTGCCTTGCATCTACTGCTTCGCATTACACATGAATCAATTCCAGCAAAGAGTCGACTACTATCAATCCCAGTCAATCTCCGCTTCTGTTGTTGGAGGCAAACTGGCAGCATCTAGTCACACAGAAAATGCGGTAAAAAAGAGATTATCAGGCAAGTTGGAAAGGACAGCGGGCTGTTTTCATATTTCTGCCTGGTTTCCCACATTCAGGGTGGCTAAAGGATTTTCGAAAGATTAGGATCGTTATCACCAAAGTAACCAGTTCCATCTTATCGGAAAGTCGTAGCGTATATTAGCAGCTAGATGCAAGAATTCCTGGAAACTTTCCCGGACTGGTAGCATCTCCAGCTCTGCCTGCAGTAGCTTTAGGAGAGCTGATTTAGGACTCCTCTCGGCTCGGCTCGGCTCTTCGACAGCACATCTAAACAGAAAGCAGTCGGGATAAATGAGAGCGCACAAACAAGACAATTTGATTAAATACACGAGAGGGAAAAAAATAAGATGAGGTTATATAAGCGTGTGTGCTTATGGCGTGTAATTTTGTCACAAGAGCTGTCTGTGAGAATATTTACTTTTTTGTCACGAGGCCAAAATTCGACGTCTTATTTCAGATTCGTAGCTTCCACAAGAAATCAATACGTCTTTGGAGTGATCAGAAATATTTTTACAGACATCTTGAGCTGATGAATATTTGAGTACCTTTCAGTATATTTAACATTTTAATTTAGAAATAACACAAAAGTCATGATAAAAGTATTGAATTCTGCCTCCTTTCTTGGTAGTTTAACCTCCACAAACTGGTCAATATTGACACTGACAGCAAATCAAAATACAAGGAACCATCGCTTTGGAATACAATCCAATAATCCAATATGTAAACCTGCACCGTAAATCCTTCCTTTGTCAGGTTTAGTTTTGTTAGATGGGTGTTGGTCAGTTTACAGATTAAATACTTTTGCTCTGTTGCTATAATGATCTCTCTCTCTATTTTTTTTCATATGAGTCTCTACCTCGCTCACTCATTTTCTTTGCACTTGAAGCCCGATTAGCTAACAGGGTGTGTGAGCTTTAAAGACTTGATTCGAGTCATGCGCAGTTCATCAACCACAAGGATGGTGGGCTTGAGAGTACTGAGAGTAATACTGCAAAGAGAGAAACATCATGTCTCCAATTCAAACAGTTGCTTTGAAATCCAAGATTTCTTCCAAATAAAGGGTTTATTTTATGTTGAAAATAGAAATATTTAAGGTTTATTGAGAAGGCAAAATGTCTGCTTCTGATTAAATATTCAAAAATCTGAATCTTCAATACTACTACTCAGCTAAACCAAAACATATCAATATGATTTAATGTGCTCTCATAAAAACATCCGTTTGTGTCTCTTTGTAGGTGACATACTGGAACGAAACTTCACCGCGCTCTTTTAAAGTGCGCCCTTGTTTCTGTTTGCTGTTTCTGCAGCTGCAGATGATATTCTGATAAAGTGTTTCAACTATCAACAGCGTCAGTTGAAACTCTTGGTCCCTCACAACGGAACGCTAACGTCCGTGGAAATTTCTCTAAACGTTCAGCAGGGCCGCCGTACCTCAATAAACATCAACACAGACCTGCGGATGTCGGCCTGACCTCCACCTATGGGGTCAACGGCCTCAATCATCTTCACCCGTTTGAGTGCATTAGAGAAAAGAAATAAAAAATCATTTCATTTCACCCGAACAGTTGTGACATTTCAATTTGAGTCCACAGCCTGCCTTTCAAATCGCTGCACTGTGCAGAAAAAAACGCCAACAATCATGTTTATCTGAAAGAGGATTATTTAGCTGCAGCATCCGTTTACCAGATTTTCTGTTATATATGCCTTCATTTGAGAATGAAAGCTTTCAATGTATTCATTTTTTATTTAATCTCCTTTCTGTTCAAACCAGCTTCATCATCATCACCTGTTGGTCAGCTGCCATTTTTTGATTTCTGCAAACCTGTCACCTGTGTTTGCACCATCCACGAGTTTGTGCACAAAATATTGAAGACAACACTATCTGAGGAACGCTCATCTGTCATCTCAGATTTCCACCGACTGCGTGGCATCGTATGAATCCATAGCAGGGAACTCCTCTCTGAGGCCTTCTCTGCTTGTCTGGACAACTTTCGTCTGCTTATTTCTGAGCACCTCTCACTCAAAAACATCACTTTTTTTTTTTATTTCCACTAGAGAAGTAGAGCTTTTGTGCAGTTATGAAAATGCAGAACTGAAAAAAAAAATCCGTTATTCTTGACAGGCGCCACGGAGCTCATAAACGCCTGACATGGCCCGAAGGTTTGATCACAGTTTCATACTCGCTGCTTAATCTTGACACAATAGCGGGACTTACTACAGATCGAGGGATTAGCTACTGTTTCACTCCTGGGGTTTGGGATATTATTGCGAAAATCACTCTGCCAGATTCCAGTAAGACACTGACCACACGGCCGTGAGTGTTTCAGGAACCTCTTCTGGCGCAGCTGCCAGGGGAAAGCTGGGGCAGAAGCGAGAAAGAAGCTTTCAGCCGCTAAAACAGCCGCTTTTGGATGAGAAAGCAAAAGTACTGTGCAGCTGATTGTAAGTCATGTGAGATCTTTAAAATAAAAATGCATGTACTGTATGTTAGCTTGCTGGAGGCGCTTAATCGTCAGTAAGAGCGCGATTGTTGTTTTATTGGTATTTAATATGTTTGCTGCACAATCCACGGTTTTGCTGTGTTTCAATAGACCGGCTAACACAAGAGATATGATGCTGTACCGTTATTAGAGAATCACATTTCCCTATAGCGCCACAAACAGGTCTAATTGTGTGCCTTTTGTTGTGAGAACAGCGACTGTGCCAGCGTTTCTCAGGCACTTTCCCAACACAGGTGCCAGTCCCCAGGTTGCGGCTCAGAAGTTCTTGGCCTGCTCAGCTGTGATGAATGGGGCTATTTTCTTGTCATAGTTAGTTTTCATGCAAATGGTTACTGGTTAAGTGGCTCACAAATGGGGAACATGATTGCCTGCCGGTCGCCTGTTGGACATGACAGTTATTTTTTGACTGCGGCATTGTTCCCCGCCGCCTGTCCACGGCAGGTAGAGCTCCTTCAATCCGATCCCTGGTGAAACGCAAGCCCGGTGACCACGACACGCACACCTGCACGCCTCATTCATAAACCATCACGAGATGACTAAAAGCACACCTATGCCTTTCACCTTTCTTTTCACAATGCGCACTTTTCCTTCCCATTCATAGAAATAATAGGTTTTCTGCTCCTCTGCCTCTCCGGAACAATGAGCAGGACTCTCCTGCATCTGTAAATCTCATCATCACACATCGCAGCACTGGGCCAGACCACTCCCTGCGTTTTCTTCCATTCTTTTTACATAATCGGTGGTGCAATTTCATTTAATTTAAATCACATGTTTTCAGCAGCTTGCTGGGATTGATTTTGACACCTGAACACTTGTACTGTAACACACGTTTTGCTAGAAATCTAGACGAGGCTATTTCAACATCCCCACAGTCCCTGGGAGAGTCTGAACGGCGATGTGAGATTTCAACATATGCGCCTTCACGTTTGTCCGAGCTAGCACGCTTTCTGCAGGCTGCATTTTTCTTCCAACAAATTTTGCGTCTGAGCAATAACATTCAACCTCTAATGGATTAAAATCAGCACTCAATCTAATGTGATTGACCCTAATTTTAATAGCATTTTTGCAGACTAAACAGCCTCAGCAGGACAGCAGAGGAGGTTATACAACAGAAACACAGTGCGGCGACATGACATGTGCTCGCCTCTAATAAAGGATGCGATTGTAATTATTTGCAGCGCGGTGAATTAATAATAGGAGGTAAGCACCGGGGAGCGTGATGGAGGCGGTGGTGGGGGGGAGGCTGATGGGCCGTGTGCAGCAGCAGGAGGTGTGGAGGAAAAGGCTGGAGAGTGACCAGGCTCGGTCTCATGTCGGCTATCAAATTTCCTCGGCCCTCATGATGCATGGAGATGCTGGCCTCTCGGCGTGGCCCCTGTGGCTCTGCCTTCACTCATCACTCTGCCTCCACTCCGCCGCTACTCACTCGCTCTCTGGCCGTCCTCGTAGCACTCCTTTTTTGGAAGACGGTCTGATGGACAGTGCAAGGCAGCAAAAGAAGTGCAAGAAATGCTTTAAAAATATAACGAATCAAATCAGCATACGTTGCCACCACCCTATTCGCTACCATAAAACAGCATCAGTGCGCTCGGTTTACTTTTCACTTGGCAGGTGGTTTGTTTCAATAACCCCCAAGAGCTTGCCACAGTTCTTCAGCAGGTTTAGGCTGCCTATCAGTTGCACTCATGTAATTCCCATAGACTGTAGATTAAGATGAGTAAACTCTACGTGACGCCACCTGCAGCGGCTTTGAAGCCCAGCGTGGTAGCTCAGGACGACGCCATCGTCGTAGCACAACTTTGGACGAATGCCAAAAGACATTAAGTGTGAATGGAGCTGAGGTGGAGCATGCATATGACGGTGCTGAGCTGTCACTCAAAGCAGCCACACCCTTAATTGATCCTAACTTTAAGCCCTGATTAGTTCAAACTGGTGAGTTATATTTTAAAAAATCACTCCTGTACAGTTGTTAGTGAAACTACCTATATGTTTTTAGTTCCTACATTTTTTGTTCTTGGCTGTAAACACATTTATTTCTGCTGTAAAGTTAAACGTGTTAACATGGATGTCTATGGGGATTGGCTCACTTTTGGAGCCAGCCTCTAGTGGCCATTTAGAGGAACTGCATTTTTTTCCCCCACACTTTGGCATTGTCTTCCTGAGGTTGTAGTAATTGCAGACTGACTCCGTGATGTTGAGATCAGGGCTCCGTGGAGGCCACACACCATCTGTTGGCTGCAGGTTTAGGGGCTGCTGTAGCGCTGCAGAATAAATCAAAGGCCAATTAGGCTCCTCCCTGATGATTCTGCATGATGGAGCTTAAACTTACTGAAACCTATGCACAGGACAGATGAAACTAAACAGGGCAGATAAGCCTTAAAATATGTTGTAATAGAGTTAAAATGCAGGCGTCATGTTGAATCCTGCCACGGAGATGTATTTTCTTGGACAGTTTGTTATTCGCAATGCCGCCTGCATTGGCACGATGTAATTTGTTACGAAGACTAAGCATGTTTTCATCCTGCGGGCACTTTCTTAATTAATTTTTGTTTACTTTACGTTAAAACTTTCAAAGTTGCACTCATTTCATACCCGCTGTGTTGTGCTCCAGTTACGGTGGTGTAGGTAAGAAACAGGCCGCGTTCTCCTCTACAAAAGCGACGCGGTGTTATTTATATGAATTTAATGTGATAATAACATACAGTGGATCTGTACTGCCGGGCGCACCGCTTTCATGGCAATTATCAAGGAAGTGGTGTAACTTCAAAAAGTGCAGAAATGCATGTGGCTGCATATTTCTGAAATAGCAAATTGAAACGACTTCACACGCAGCTTTAATGTGTTTCATAGGCTCTCGGAATCAGTGATGTGCATTAACCGGTTTGGCTGGCTATGCCATTTTGAGAGCGTAGTCAGGTGCCTGCAGCCAGGAAACAATGCTCTCCACTCTGTATGTGTTGTGATGCTTTGTTATGGCTTTGTTCTGCTCTGTTTGTCCTCACAGTCTTTTGAAGAGTGGACCTCACTCGCCGTGCTCTGAGAAACACTCTCTCTGTATCTGACAGGTCTACAGAGTATAGTTTCGCCAACCAAACTAGGCCACAGCATGATTTCACATTTGTTACTCAGCCAATAGCATATAGCCTGTTTCAATGTGCATCTTTCGCACAATCTCACAGGGCTTCACTCTTCCAAACTGGCTTTCAAATCTAGCCCCACTATAAAATAGAATTTTATTTTTTTATTCATGCAACTTAGCTTTAAGCAAAAAAATGGTGCCTCCTGGACAGCTCGTGTGTTGCAGCAGAATGAGAACAAAAAAAAAATCCCAGAAATATTTGTATTCATCTTCTGATCACAATGTAGAATTCGAAGGATAGCAGCACAGATGTCTGGGCGAGCAGAGGGAGCTTTACAGAGGCATGAAAGCATGAGAGGCACCTGCTGGCTTCAGCCTGTTATTTTCCACTGTGATAGTAAAAAAAAAAAAAAAAAGGAAAAAAAAGCAATTTTGCAGAACAGCAGCGTAGGACAGACCAAAAAAGTGGAGCAGTCAGAGGCGCCGGGTCGTAGGATGAACAGCAGAAGATGCTTTTGGTCGCAACGAGTCGCATTCATCTTGTTTATACTGCATCACTTTCCTTTCAAACAGTGGCTCTGTTTTCTTTTCTCGGCCTGTTTCTCTCCGTATGTTTGACCTTGATTGTGTATATAATGAGTCTGTGTGTGTGTGGTGGTGTTAAATGGGTGGGCGTGGTTAGCTAACATCTACTTTGGCTCAGAGTCTATGGTAACACAGGACTGCAGACGGAGAGAGCTGCTGTGTGTGTGTGTGTGTGTGTGTGTGTGTGTGACTTTTAGGAGGCGAAACCTCAAGTGGAAATGTACACAGAATATGGACGACATGGCTGAATGGGAAGTGTGCATGTCAGTATGACTGTGTGTGCTTTCACTGCCTCATTAGTCGCTTTCTGTTTGATGAAGACGGTATTACATTTGGTGTTTAGTTGTTTCCTCTCTAATAGTTCGGCTAATTTGTTTTCTTTCCAAGAGTGAGATGAGAAGATTTATATCGCTGTCATGTTTGTGTGTTCGCCGTGGAATTAGAGCCGAGAGGCAATTAGCCTAGCTTAGCACGAGCCCCTTTCAGACATGCACTCCTTGCCATTAATCTCACCGTGTCGGCTTCACCCCCCGGTCACCTTTCCTGCAAAGGTCGCAGTCTTAGTAGGTTGGATCCGAGCAACATTTCCGTATCTCTTTCAACACGGCTCAGGTCTGAACCTCGTTGCTTTAAAGGAAAGGCATGCGCACAAAGCAGCAGCATGCTGACGCTGGACGTTGTTGGGTTTAGAAGGAGAGGCGACTGTCTAGGAATTGTTGGGCTGGGACCTAATCCTAGCATAAGCTGCCAGTGAGACCGCAATGAAGAACCGGTTTGCTGGACTCTTGAGCAAAAATGTCTGGAAAAGTCTGACCTCATGCGTTATATTTCACTCAGTGTGCTGTATAATCTCGCACGGACGGCAAATGCTCATACTGAGGCGCTCTCCATCACTGTCATGGGAATACTCAGTTCAGTTCACTTCAGCGTGTTGTCATTCAGACATGTACACGAGGAGATAGACTATGTCTCCAGGTCCAGTGGTGTACAGAATAACTAACATTTTGCAGTAAAATGTTAGTTACCTATGATAAATAAAGACCTGCCTCAGTGAAGGAACACTACCGTTTACATGAGGTATCGCTATGAGAGACTGATGAAGCCAACATAGGAACCGTATCTCTTGTCTGAAAACATCTATAAAGACTAAGAGCAGTGGCAAACAGTTCTGAAATACACCTACCACCACCTGTAAAGCTCACTCTGATGCATCATGTCTTCTTCGCTTAAACTCTTCTGGTGCAAAAATAACATTTTACCCATCCACCAAGCACGCCTGTGCCCCTGACCATAACTGCATGCCAGATCATCTACCGCCCACTTCTTCTCAGTGTTGGACGGGAAACTAATGTGTTGACCATTTGGTGTAACTTTCTGAAAGTAACAATCCAACATTTAAAACACAACTCGCTAAGTCAGCTGTGCATTGTAGTCTGTTAGACCTCCTTGTACAGTGGCTGACTTTCCACTATAAACACACTTCAATCCTGAAATGGTCGGACTGCACGTCTTCAGTTGTGAAACCATTCAGTCACTTTCACCTCTTTGAGTATTGATCAGACAAATACTTGTTAATTAGTTGTGCCGAAAGAAGGCGAACCAATCTTAACACTTAATACACCGACGTAAGAACGACATCGATTTCCTTCCAACCCTCGGAGAGAACTCGATAAATTCCAAACTATTTTTGTAAAACAGAGGTTAATGACCGAGCTAAAAGTGATAAAACTGCTCCTGTTTGTCCTAAACCTGTTTTTCATGCCTCTTCTCCGTCTTATGTTTTGGCAGAATCGGAGGCCTTCAGTTGTCTGGGAGATATCTCACCACAGAAGAAGCAGAAAAAACTACATCAAGAAGATCAAGTCAAGCAGGCCAAATATCGAGCTGAGGTGGATTGTTGCAGAAGCCAAACAAGGGCAACACACCACTAGAGCCATGTGGGAGGAGAGTGAGGAGGGTTTGCTATTCGCACGCATCAAGCCCAAACTCTTCCTCTACTGACGTACTCCAGAGCTGATCCTCAGGGGGAGCCCCTGCTATGAACCCCAGCTCCATTGGCTTCAGCAGGCAGTCAAACCTCAGTGCCAGGCGCTGTGTGGGCATCCCACAAGTCTGGGTTCTGCCCACACAGAACTCACAGACTGCCCCTGAACAAAAAGAATGAAATACTCCTGAGTCACTCCTCTGTGAGGTGGCTTTCCAGTCCAGTGTTAAATTGGCCTCTTGTGAAGTTCTGTCCGCCTCCTGCCCTGCTAGCTCGTACTCACAGAAACCCTCTCCAACTCTTCCACCAGCTCCATTTCAGTCACCACTTCATTATAAATTGCTCTCCCATCAAGCAGCAGCACGAGTTCCTTTGCGCTTACCACGTGGTGGAGGACCATGGGATGCCGTCAGAGCTCGGAGGAGAAGGAAGCAGCGCGGCGCTCTCGGCGAATCGACCGCCACCTGCGCTCAGAGAGTCAGCGGCAGCGGCGTGAGATCAAGCTATTGTTGCTGGGCACCAGCAACTCTGGCAAGAGCACCATCGTCAAGCAGATGAAAATCATACACAGTGGGGGCTTCAACCTGGAAGCCTGCAAGGAGTACAAGCCTCTCATCCTGTACAATGCCATCGACTCTCTCACCCGCATCATCCGTGCCCTCACCACCCTTAAGATTGACTTTCACAATCCGGACCGCGCCTACGACGCCGTGCAGCTCTTTGCCCTCACAGGCCCTGCTGAGAGCAAGGGGGAGATCACTCCAGAGTTGCTGGGAGTAATGAAACGTCTGTGGGCAGACTCAGGGGTCCAGGAGTGCTTTCAACGATCCAATGAATACCACTTAGAGGACAACACTGCCTACTACCTGAACGACCTGGACCGCATCTCCGCGCCTGAGTACATCCCTACTGTAGAGGACATTCTACGATCCCGTGACATGACCACCGGCATCGTGGAGAACAAGTTCACCTTCAAGGAGCTCACCTTCAAGATGGTAGATGTGGGTGGACAGCGCTCGGAGAGGAAGAAGTGGATTCATTGTTTCGAGGGCGTGACTGCAATCATTTTCTGTGTTGAGCTAAGTGGCTATGACCTCAAACTCTACGAGGACAACCAGACGGTAAGAAAATTCGGTCTTCAAGGGCCACTTATTCAACCGCAGTGAGTGCAAACATACAGTATGTACACATGCATGCATAAATATTGACTTGCATGCAGCAGCTACACAAAGCAGTTGGAGAAGGCAGACGTTAACCCAATTCTTTATGTATTCTCTCTTGTTCGGTTTCAGTACCAGTGTGGAAAAGTGATTGAACATTGATTAATATATCTCTTATGTACAACATTTTCTGCATTCTAGTGCACACAATTTCGTTAAAGGTGCACGAATTGCTAACAACTGGTAAACACATTATTCAAATCTGGCCTCTCCTCAAAGCTCAACACCTCCAGACACCTCCTGCTCCTGGCCTGACACTCAGAGCCCAGCGTACCACCTGCAGCATCACATTAGGCAGTAGCTCAGCATCGGTGAACCAGACTCCCCCGATTACCTAAATGCTCATTCCACTGATTAACTTTCCAGCTTGCAGACCTGTTAGCGACTGCACAAACTTGTGAAACAGAGTCTGAAGCCAGACACCAGAATGTTCAGCGGGCCAGTGTGTTTATGTGCACGGCAGCTCTGAGTTTACAGCTGCAAACATAAATGTCCACATATGTAAACCCACCACGAGCACAGATGACAGACGGACACACTGGTTTGGGCCTGCGGCTGTAACCGGCGTGTCTTGTGTTAGACAGAAAGTGATTTAAAGCTCAGGCTTAGCATGACAGACCTCAAATGGTACTTTTTTTTTTTTTTTTCAAAATATACATTTATATGCATTAATCTGACTCGCCAGATGTACATTGCCGGTACAAGGCAGCCATTGCCAACGCTTTTCACATGGCTTCCTCCTCCTCTGTTGCTCTCTACGTATTGTTGTTGTCAAAGTCTGTTTCACTACAAAAAACAACACAACAAAGTTTTACTGAAGGTTTGTATCGTGCAGCTCTGCTAGTTTTTTCAGTGA
>NW_007578382.1:292264-320972 GCF_000690725.1 Stegastes partitus | reverse complement strand
GGTGCAGTCAGATGGTTCTACATGGTGCTGTGTCAGCGCTAGAGAACGGTCTAACCATGCAAGACAATGTTGACTGAAAGCAAAACTGACTGCGTACATACACTGTGAGCTACTGTTGTTGGATTGTTACAGTTGTTGTGATTGAAAAACCAACACGTTATCAGGCTGGTACCAAAGTCCGCGAATTTGGTGTTGCTCTTCATGTTGGTCTTGCCAGCAGATAAAAGCCAACCATTGGAACGAGTTTTGACTGCCTTGCATTTCAGCCCTCTTTAATTGTGTCTGTGTCTGCCTCTGATCTGGCACCAGGTCGTACCTTTTATCATAAAGTCTCAAACTCACCTGTTATTGGCTGGGAGGCTACACACCTACCGCGCAAAGGTCGCAGCCCAGAAACACCTCAAACGCAGCAAAACAAGAGGAAAGTAAGACGATACAGGCAGACAGCAGCAACCTCTGCAGATAAATTCTCGCCGCCGGATGGAGAAAGCATGATCTGTCCCGCTCTGTCTTTGATTGGCTATTCATTACTCATGCGTAAATCACCGGCCACTCAGGTAGCACTCTCCTCATGAATATTAATGAACTTCTCCACCTGCTAAAAGAAAATCTGCCACACATTTCCAGTGGGCCAGAAGGAGGAATACCCGTTTTGTAAGAGTCTATACGTTGCAAAGGAAAGTCCTGCATAGTATTCCTTTAAAAAAAAGTGACTGTGAAGCACAACTAAATTATCGATTTCAAAGAATCAGTTATCCTATTAGTTGTTCTTCTTGCTGTGAATAACAGTAATAGGTTGCAAGTTGTTCATGCTATCGAACACGTAATATTTACAACAAACGGTTTAACTGTTCTGAGAAGCCAGTGGAGCACAAAACAGTTCTGCAGTGTCATTTCCTCTCTGTACATCCCCTTCCAGAGTACAAACAGCCCTGGTGTGGCCACATAGATACACTGGGACACAAAGGGACTTCATTTTTCTTCTTTTGTTTGTGTCAGATAAAAATTGGCTATAATGTTTTTGTTGTTGTTGTTGTTTTGAACATAGTGGCTGTTTGAAACTAATTAGGAATGCCTTCAAAAACAAAAAAAAAGTTGTTTCTATGTTTGATGATTACTTCCAACTATTTTTTTTTAACAAAGAAACGAGATCATCGATGATTAACTTTCGAGTGCAACAACTGGGAATTGCTTCAGCTGCACTTCTTTGCATAATTTATGAGATCCATTGCATCATGTCTACTTTTGTCCATTTAACATTTCTTTGGTTTCCTTGGGACCGTATCAAATGAACACCTTGACACCCAGCTGTCTAATGGAGACAAATGTACAAGCTTCATTATACTAAGTGGTTTATTAAGTGGACCTTGAGCCGAACAGGACTGTGAGTTTAAGACAGTAAAAAATGAATTTCTATGTGAAAATAATTCACATGAAGGAGGTCAGAGGTTGCATGATGTTCTCTACTGTAGAGGAGACTGCCTGATTGTGACATGATAATGCCATACACTGAGCTTTGATTAGATTTATTGTACTGATGTGTTAATTTTCACCATATTTTGAAACTGTCACAGGAAAACAGGATGATTCTTGATGTCAATCTTGGATTTTTTCTGGACATTTTCCCGATTTAACCTACATGCTCCTCCCCAGAAACAAGAATAAAAACAGCAACACCTATTATTTTACTTGCACTTAGCATTGTGCATCAATAGCGCCATGCCTCTTCCCAGTGTAAAATAAACTTCCTTGTCATGCAGGGCAATGCTGGAAGGTGAGGAAGCTAATGTTAGCTGTGGTTCTGGAAATGGGACACGAGTTTGCTTTTGAATCTCAATGAGACACACATTGATTCCACTGTGAGTTTTTGTCCCAGGTGCTGGAACAGGTTTGTTATGCTGCCATTTGGAACAGAGTTTTTTCTTTTTCTTTTTACAAACTTTACACAAGCACGTGGTCTGTTTAACGCTGAACTTTGCAAATCCAAACCGTATCGTTGTGGACAGCTGCCGCTCCTGTTAATCTGGTTTAAAGTAACTGAGTACATTTTTACTCAGGTGCTGCACTGATGTACAATGAGGAGCCTCTTGTACTTTACTTCCACTACATTTCAGAGGCAAATATTGTACTCCACAACATTTATCTGACCGCTATAGTTACTTTTAGGATGAATATTTTACACATTACAGTGCAACTAGTGGTTTAGGCTTCTTCCATAAATCACTGACTGGTTGGGATCACATTTCAGATGCGTACAAGTAGTGAACAGCTCCACCTGGTTTCATTCCAATAAATAATCAAATAATACAAGATCTCACCGAAAGTCAAAGACTAGGGAAAGAGCTCAAAAACTGAAGACAAATTTGTGTGTCAGAACTTCTTTTATCAAGCATCTGATGACCCCTCATATGTATCTGCTGTCCTTCAAAAACTGTATATAAAGTAGTTCACACGAGCTCCACCTGCAGCAGCTACAATAGTAACCTGCTGCTGACACATTGATGCTTCACAAAGAATAATCAAATGATTTCATTTACAGTCGTGACTTGATAATCCGACCATTAACAATCCTAAACCTTGCTATCTGACAGGTTTTTAGGAAAAACGAACGGAACCCATAAAAACAGTCTTAACATACCGACAGCCTTGGATTCTGACTCCAACATGACATTTTATGTCACCAATCAGGATAACGGCGTATTATCTGACTGAACAATCCCACAGATTGGCTACGTTCAGACTGCAGGACTTAATGCTCAATTTTTGTGAAATCAGATTTTTTTGTGAGTTCCTTCACATTTCCAGTTCAATACGACTTGTATGTGATCGGCTGTGTGAACTTCATACGACCCAAAAGTGTTTCGCATGCACAGAAGAGGACACAACGACGTCACACGCAGTGAGCATGCTCAGTGTTTACGGAAGTTAGCACGGATGGTGGCCACGGAGCGTATCTGCCATTCCCCCACCACTGCTGGTGGAAACAGAAGTGTGACCGCTAATTAAACTAGCATCAGCATCCAAGTAGTGCCTGTGTGTTCCGGCCACTTCCACTCCCCCGGGGTGGAAGTGCCCCCCAACCACGCAGAATATTCTGATATTCATCATTAATTGGGCCCAAATATGCAGAGTTCAGAAAGTGCTATTGGACCAGCCCTACTTTAACAACTATAAACAATAAATATTAACAAATGGGCCTTCCAGCATCAAGCTCTCCTCGTATCTGGACCTCTGTCTTGACAATCCGACAGCCTTGATATCAGACATAAAAGAAGGTTTTACATTTAGTGTCGGATTATCGAGTCACGACTGTATTACAATAAATCAATCAGAGGAATCGAACCACTAATTTGACTTTAGTATTTAAACTACATTCTCCTGCTTCAACTTGTATGGTTTTTCTTGAAGGACTTTTGCTTGTAATCGAGTCTTTTTGCCTCAAGGTATCAGTACTTTTACTGCACATGTGCAAGTGTCTCACAGAAAATGCAAACAGCTTACGTTACTGCTGTTGTTTGATTTTGTAATTGGGAAATTTCTCACATAATGCAAACGCTGGAATTTAAATGTAGCTCAGTCTATAAAGCACCAAAAATAACACGACCACATACTGTAATTCCTTTTCATCCCGTTCAGCTTCGCATGATAAACAGTTTGGAAAGCCTGCTATAAATTGTCCTTATCTTGACTGGACTGATTTATTTCTTTTTTAAATGATGGAATGCATTCACTTTGTTTTAATGTAGCAACAATCAAAGTTATTTTAAGTCTGTCTAAATGAAGAGAGCGTTTGCTATCTCCTCTGCACGGTTTTGGAATTTGAAGGATTTCCTATCCGTAGCACATCCACGTTCTTATCGGAGTGTTTTGAAAAAGTTGGGCGGTTATTGCTTGTTTAAAAGCCTCTGTGATAATGGAAGATCAACAATGGCGTTTTTAAAAACTTCTTCCTTCAACAGCGTGATTTTATTTTCCCTGAAGGGATTCCTGTATCCATGTTCACCTTGATGTCTTACAGTCAACTCCAGAAATAGCCGGAGCCAGGGGAAACTTTGTCGTCGCTGCAACCGAACTGGCCTGATAATTCGCGGGTTACCCGGATAAAACAGGGTGTACGCGGTGCCAGGCCGGAACATGAAATCAATTAGTTTTATAGGTTAAAAATAAAGTCATGAGGAGAAAATGCAGTATGGTGTTAATTGAGTTCACTGAATAACGTGTGAGGTTGTACCTGTGAGAATTAGCAGATTGTGCAGGCACTGTGTAGCAATGGGAGTTAAGTGGTGCGAGAAAAAAACAACTTTTATTATTCAGAGACGGAAGAAGAAGAAGAAAAGTAAGAGCTGCAAAGTACCTGAAACAGTGGCCTCTCGTAGTGTATATGAGCCAAGAGGAGTGAGTTACAGATTTCATTTCACAGTGCAAGGCCTCAGCTCATGTAACCGTTTTTCCTCTGGAGTGAATAAGATTTCTGCAAATATGTGTTTTTATGAATGGGTTGTGTGGCTCACTACCTTTACAGTTTCACACAGAAAGCTACGATTCGTCAGGACGTTTGCTCCTTGGTAAAGTTGTGAATTAGAAGTTGTGGCATTAACTGTTTCCAGAGGCCAGGCTCTGGGATGCTGCCTTATCTGATTCAGGTGAAACCTCTCCACAAATAGCCTGCCTTTGTGCTCCCATTAACCGCATCAGCACGGAGTAGGTGGCACATTTTAGATTCGAATGTGTTTCCGATATCGTCCTCTGTGTTATCGCTGCAGGGGTGTCTGAGCTGCACGGCGTTGTTCTCTAGCTGGAGGATTCACATGTCTTCACTTCTTCACACTTGCTCGCGCTCTTTTCCTACGTTCCTTTTAATGAATATTCATGCTTTTCTTGAGATTATAATTGAGAGGTTAGGACCTATCCGAGTATGTAATCGCTGAGAGGTGGGGCACATCCGGAACAGACTGTCGCTGTCGGTCTGTTGTTATCGCCGAGCCACATCAATTCATTTCAGTTCAGTTTCATTTCTATTCACAGTCATCTCAGGGAAGCTCACATGGTAAAGCAAAGGCGTCACAAGATTATATTACAGAGAGAAACCCGACAAATGTAAAGAAGGAAAAAAAACTCCCTTTTAGTGGGAAGAAACCTTCAGCAGATCCGGGCTCAGGGAGGACGGCCGTCTGCTTCGACTGGCTGGGGTGAGGTTAAAGGAGAGAGTGAAAGCGATGATAGGTGGAGGTTGGTGAGGCTCCGGAGGCAGAGACACCTGCAGAGAGAACAAAGCCCAAACCACAGGAGAGAGAAGACACGAAGCTAATGGTGTGCAATAGTGGTGTTTCAATTTACTGAGGGGAGAGGAGAGCTGCTCGGTGCATCATGGGAAATCTCTGAACCTACAGCAGCCTAACTCAAGGATGGGTCACAGTCATTTGATAAATTTATCAAAAAGAAAGCCTTAATCGTAAAAGCAGAGCGGGTTTCTGCCTCTGGAGTAGAGGAGCCTGATATCTGCCTTCTGGTATAACCACAAGTAAACCTGCACTCTGCTCTATTGGGACGATAGAGTCTTTACGATATGATGGAGTTTGGTCATTAAGAGCTTTCCATGTCAGGAGAAGGATTTTAAATATTATCCTGGATTCTACAGGAAGCCAGTGGAGAGAAACTACGACGGGGAGAGATATGATTTATCTTGTTGGTTCCTGTCAGAACTCTGGCTGCAGCGTTTCTGATCAGATCAGAGAGTTATTGGGAAATCCTGATAGTAGGAAATCACAGTAGTCCAGCCTAGAAACGCATCGACTGTTTCTTCAGCATCACTCCGAGACCGGATTTTCTGGATTTTGACAATATTGCACAAGCGAAAGAAATTAATCTGTCAAAGTATTGATGAGAGCATTCTATGGCAAATGTTTCCCATATATTTTTGTACTCCCATAAGAGTATTCAGAGGAAGCTACTGCCACAATACTAAGAGAGGACAAACAAAACTTGCTAAGAAATCATATTAATCAAAGAGAGAAGCATCGACCAGTATAGAGCCAAGCTATACCTCTGTCAAAAGTGGCAAATATTATCAATAAGCTGAAAATGGTGGGGTTCAACATGCTTAAATCAACAAGTGCAGATCCACGCTATGTCGATGTTGATGGCAAACCAACCGAAACCTGACATTTATGACTTCAAAGCAAATGTGGTTGAATTATAATCAAATGAGGGATGTGAGAGATATGAATGCACATGTGAAGCCAGACATGCAAATAGCAGACTTTTTCTTATCTAATTTCTTTACTCTGTGGGTGTTCTTATAACTGACTTTATGTCGACACTTTGTTCCACATAAACTGGTATCAAAGAAGCTGCAACATCCATTAAGATCTGGGTAAGACTGTGGTGTGAACAACCTCGTTATACGGCACGATTTCTAGATCAGGCGGCATCAGATAAGATTGACACGCGTAAGTAATAACTTTGCATCAGCTGCTACGTGCCTTCGGTTACATAACCACGCTGTCATGTGTCAGGACGGCGCCTTGTGAACTTATCACACTTGCTTTCCACCCAGAGTGACAAAGTGAAGCAACTTGAGAGCTTCTGATACCATTCCAGGCATAAATGTTGTGTATTTTGGAATATTTTTCATGCACCTGCCAGAATTAGGGGAGACAAATGCTTTAATATGAGTTTTAATAAATATTTTCCTTATATTTTTAGTCATTAATGCAATCTACCACGAGGGGGGAAAAGTTAGAAATGTGAAATTCCTACGTGATGCACTTTCTTTGAACACTCGCGTAGTATATATGTGTGAAATTACATCTACATCGAGTACACAGTGGGGTAAAATGGAGGAACTAGAACACAAAAGCCGGCCGTATAGCACACGCCACGCCCCGATACATCTACAAGATCATCAGGCCGCAGCATTAGTGCAGCAGCAATTCTGAAAGATAATCTGATAGCAATCAGCTATAGTACAAAAGCTGTCTGAAAACAGAATATTAAACAGCGTTCAGGGGAAACACGAGCATATTTCCAAGAATATGACAGTCATATTTTCCGTCTGTTAGCTTGTGCAGAAACGAGACTGTTGAGTAAACTCAGAAGATTTTTCAGATAAGAAGCAAACACCACATCCTTTACTGAGCATTTTGCAAGATAAGACGATGTCCCAACTTCAACTTTTAAAAAGATACTGAAGTTATAAAAGTCTGGCATGAATTTAGTTATTAGATTGCGCAATACACAAACTAGATTTAGCAGCTGAGGCCATAATAGGAGCCACTGTGACGGCATGACCTAAGTCACATGTGTTTGTTTAAACCTATAATGAGGTAGAATCCCAGAAATGCTGATTACATTTGCAGAAAAGCTGTTTTGCTATTTGCTAAATGATGTCTCTTGTACTAGAATCATCAATACGTTCTAACTTTAAGTCCTGTTTGGATAATATTTAACCTTTAAATCTGTTAAGAAGATCAACAGCTGAGTGATTGAGTGCAATGCTTTCTTTATCGTACGCATGAAACAGTTAATTGACGGCTTCGTTTCATAATGAAATGACCCTTTAGCACCACAAAGCCCTTGATTGAACTTTTCAGACCAGAGGTGACTCATCGATTTCTGTTCAAGTGCAACTCTGACTCACTTATTTCTGAGTCCAAGTTGTGCGTCTGCAAACCGCAGCAGCACGATGCTTTGACGTTAACATGTTTGAATGAAGGCTTTATCTCATGAAAAACAGCACAACAGGACTGATTGTGGATGTTTAATGGTGCATCCAAATGCAGCAAAGCTCGGTGCACGTTGGAAATATCAGTCAGTCTTATAATGGTGAGACATTCATTGGTTTCTGTGTGTGTGTGTGGTGACCTCTGATTCGTGGCTCCACAGCGCTCAGTGTGTGTGAACAAAAAAGTTTCACTTGCTTCAAAGAGGAAAAGGTGCCGCTTTATAACGACGCCTTGTTGTGTGTGAATATCAGTGATGTCAGTCTTCAAAGCTTCCTGCATTGACACAAAAGAGCAAAAAAGCCACAAAAATTCTCCAACCAAGACGACAAAGGTTCAGTTTCAATGCACCAACTCACACCAGACAGAAAATACACCATAATAATTACAGTACATTTACCCATCAACCCATTCCCTGATGCATTTTCCCTGTCCCATCCCTGTCTTCATAATGAATCGGTTGCCATGGTTACTGTTGCTTAGCAACAGGCCAGTCAAATGCTCCTAATCCTGCGCTGTTGACAGTGAGCTGTGACTAGGGAGGGGAGGATGAGAAGGGGAAAGGAGTGAAGAGCAGGGGAGGGGGGGGGGGTTGTACAATAAACAGCAGCGCTGGAGAGAATAGATGAGGTGTGTGTGCATTTGCATGCACACATTGTGCGCTTGTGTGAGCGATTGTGGATGCGTTATTATGAATATGCAGTGCAGGTTTATATGCAACAGCTGAGCCTGAGCGAGTGCAGTGAATTGTGTGTGTGTCTGTGAGGTGGAAATGAAAAGCACAGATATGAGGTTAGCACAGTAGCTAAAGCTGGTTTCAGCCAAACATCCACCGACTGCAGCTCCGCTCCTATTGTTTCAATTATTAATCTCTCCAACGGGATTTAATTACCTTTCACGTGACCGAAGACTGGAAATTAATTAACGCTTTTAGATGTTTTCACGTCAAACTTTGTCATGTGTGCTTCTCCCTTCAAGCCACGGCGGAGACAGTGAATGAACTGATGTGAATGTAAAACAGCGTTCGCTCTGTTCAGTGACTTTAAATCACGCTGACAGTTATTCAGAATCACACGGCCATCAGATTCGTTTCAGACCAGCGTCTAAACATGCGCTGAGCAATATTCTCAGCCACGGCCTCTTAACTGGCTAATGGGTTATAAAATGGCATTACTATGATGTAACTGAATTGTTTCATAATGGAGTTTTTGAAGACGAAGTTTACACAAAATGGAATGAAATTGTTCAAGAATACACAAAAATCAGTCAATCAAGTTGTAGATAGTCACATACACGCTTCCTTTGTTAACTAGATTTTGGATTTTTCATAATTTTTGCTAAAGCTTCTTGTTTGTTTTCCAGATTTGGGGTTTCTACCAAGATGTTATTTCAGTTTAGTGCTACACATTACAACTACTACACCTGATATACACATTAAATTATCATCTTTTGATTTTTGTCATATAGTAGATACATAAACTGATCATCGACATCATAATTATCCCGTGAACTTCTGTCTTTTACTCTCAATGCAACCAACGCTACACCGAACAGACAAACGCGTATAAAATCGTACATTTTAAGAGACTCCAGCAGACGGATAACGCTGCGAACACCTCCGATGTGTGTTTGCTTGTTTTCACGTCTGCACCCTGCAGTGTTGCTGCCCACAGTAAAGACATTAGTAATTAAACAGAGAGGGAAAACAGAAAGCGAGCAGCCTGAATAATGCAATTCTCAGGTACAGCAGGAAAAAAAAAAAACCAGGGTGACATGGAAAAATCATCTGGGCAGATAAATGCAAAGCGACCCGTCTTGTACGGCGGTGACATTTAAAACGAAGCTTAATGAATAACGGAGGGACGGCTGCGCGCTTAAATGACTCGTATTTATGGGAAACAAAGCAATGACACTGTGATGAACTTCCTCATTAATACTTAAGCTTAATTAAGGCCTGCGCCTCTCTCGAGTCCTCTGACAGGAGGAGGTGAGGGGGGAAAGCAGAGTGTGTGTGTGTGTGTGTGTGTGAATCAGTGGGTGTTTGAAGCAAAGGAAGGGGGTCTGCATGCTTTATTGCCCCTGGGTGCCACCAGCAGCACCCATCCTCCCTCCTTTACTGTACTTTAGTGTCCAGGTGACGACAGAGACTCCCTCAGCTGCCTCTTCCCACAGCAGCTGGGCTTTCTTTCTTTTTTTTTTTTTTGGAAATAAGAGGAGGAGTGAGGTCAAACATATATAATGTTTAGGGCTTGGTCTCTCTCCCCCTGAGGAGGCATTCTTACAGAGAAGAGAGAGCTTGTGTTTCAGTCTTGTGAGACAATGGGACCAGAAAGGAAGACATATGGATAAAGAAAGAGCCATTTTAAGGCTTCACCACTGAGCACAGTCCAACAAAACCCCACATTATTCCCTTCTTCTTCTTCCTGCGGTGTCTCTTTGTATTTGTTTAAACAATTAGCTAATTTTTTAATAGGACAATAGTCTTTTTTTTGGGGAGGAGAACATCTAAACAGTATTTAGTTTGCAGCTCTTGTGGTTCAACAGACCTCAATATGTTCTTCTTGTTTTCTGGAAACCTTCGCTCCCCTTCAGCGATGCATTTATTAGAAGCTATTTTGTTAAATTTTTCCTTCTCCAATAACACTTCTGGTTTGTTTTGCCGTTAAAGTGTCATTTCTTTCCCGTGAAAGCATTTGATTTTTATGAAGAAACCGCTATAAAGAAGCAGTGTTTACGTGCATAAATGATGCACTCATGCTTTCCGCCCTGTCTCAGCTGCCTTAAGAGCACGTTTTGGGCGATGTCCAAAGGCCACATGCAACTCTGGCTTCTCATAACTGCAGCCTTTTTCATCATTATCCAAAAATACTGCACTCACACTACCGAGTAATCAGGGTTTACTTTGAATCTGCGCAGCGATTGTCTAATCCCTGGCCGTTCCCCTCAGTGTCCTTTTTTTTTTTTTTTCATGCTGAGCAGATCTTGTGATTTGCTCAGAGCATCGTGTTGTTTCTGTAACCTTTTAAACAGCAGCCCTTCCATCTGACAACCTTGCAGTCACAAGCTGCTGGCCACTCGCCAGATGCCAGCAGCTGCCATGAGCGGATCAACTTTCTTTTCTCTTTGTTTTGTGTTATACATTCCACATCACATGAGCGCAAAAGCGTAAGGAAGACGAGCACGTATAGACGCAAGAATATTCACTGATTTTTCTTTTTTCCTTCTCTATCTGCAAAAATAAATGTGGGAAATCAAATATTAAAGCAGTTACATAAAATTAAAGTTGTGGTTTGATGCCGGTCACATTGTTCTGTTTTTTTTTTTTCCCCTGTCAGTGAAGCTTCGCTGCTGCTCCTCTTGTGCTTCACCCCGTACTGTAACTCATGACTAATGTGTCTGCAGGACATGGCAGGCAGGCATCAGTGATTTCCATCAGCCGGTTGTGGAATAAATTTGCACCCAACTCTGGAGAAAAATAAATGTGACACCTAACGTGGTCTTAGGGCTGTAAATGATAATTCACCCACATTTGGAGGCGCTCAGACATTTTATTTATTGAACATAATAGCTGAAGGTGAAAACATTATTATAGAGTCTGAACTGTTATGGTGCACTGGAAGGAGAAGAAGAAGAATAAAAGAATATTTTAAGCAAATTCATCATAATAGCGTCGAGGCAGGCGGCGGGTGGAAGGAGTCAGCGTTGCTTCTATAAGCTTTTAGAAGCGTTATGAGAAACTATTTAAGGTTACAGCTGTTTGTCGTCAGTGTACACACACCAAAACCTGCACGGGAGACACTCAGATGTTCAAACGATAATCACTCCACACATCAGAGTATTTAGTGACAGGGATGGATGAAACTTCTGGGACTGATCGTGGAGAAAGCTGCAAAGGAGTTAAATTTTTAGAGGAGAATGTGAAAGTTCAAACGTCGGTCTTTGTCTTGAGCCTCTGTTGACACAACACAGAAGTCGTAGCTTCGGTTAGACTGGTGGAGATCTGTGATGCGGGTTTTACACCTCCTCTTATCTTGTCTTTGTTTTCCTGCTGGACTATTGGTGCAACCTGACAAATTTTGTTCATTTTCTAGTTTGAATAGTTTGGTTTTGGTAAATACTGCAGCGTCAATTCACCACATTTTAAAAAAGATTTACACCCGACCACCTTCAATTTGACTGATTTTTTAAAAAAGTGGTGAATATTGATTGGGTTGACCGTGTGTAAACTCTGGGGTCGTCAGTAATACATAGTGTTTTTGGTTAAAAAATTTTCATATTGTTTTCTTCTTCGTCAATCTTTGAGGCAATGTTTGAGGTGCCATAACTTGAGAAATAACACAACTACAGTCCTGAACATTTGACAGCTTATTGATATGAAGAGTTCATTTGCAAAAGCAGATAACTCAATTTTTGTAGACTTTCAGAAAACTTATTTTTTTGCTGTTTTCTTGAGATAATATCAGTAAAACTGAAGCTGAGTGGGTTTGACTCGGTAGAAATGACAAAAACAGAGATAAATTAAGTTTGATTGATATTGTCTCAGGTAGACGATGGAAAAAATGGGTTTTCTGAAGGTTTGTGAAGATGGAGTTATCTGTTTTTGCAAATTAACTCTTAATATGTACTTGTTGTCTTAAATGGTACAACTTTGCTCTGACAGAATAACACAAACTAATTATATGATGGTGCAAATTTGATCAAGAAATGTCCAAGTTTCTTCCTATTATGATATTCCACCAACCATAAAACATGTATTTTTTTCCCCTAAGAGGCTGATTTCTTATTATTTTCCAGTGATTGGCACAAATAGGAAGTTTAAAAATGTAGAGTAAGCTGCCAGTCAGAGGCAAACTCTATGAGGAAATAAAAACAGAAGTTAAATTTGCATTTATGGTTAATATTAAGAGAATTATTGAGCAGGTATGATGGTGAAACCACTCCAATAGTGTCTCAACTGGAAGAGTTGTGTCATATTGTTGCTGTTGTAAAAGAAAAATCCTGTTTTTCCAGCTCACAGTGCTTCAGATAATATTGCTCTGATCTCCATTTCTGTTTCATTTCCTTCCTCTTTGCCCACAGAGCCGCATGGCCGAGAGCTTGCGTCTGTTCGACTCCATCTGCAACAACAACTGGTTCACCAACACGTCGCTCATCCTCTTCCTCAACAAGAAGGACCTGTTGGCCGAGAAGATAAAACGCATTCCCCTGACAGTGTGCTTCCCCGACTACAAAGGTCAGAACACCTACGAGGAGGCGGCCGTCTACGTGCAGCGGCAGTTCGAGGACCTCAACCGCAACAAGGAGACCAAGGAGATCTATTCGCACTTCACCTGTGCCACTGACACCAGCAACATCCAGTTTGTGTTCGACGCTGTCACGGACGTGATCATCCAGAACAATCTGAAGTACATTGGGCTATGCTAGGACCTGACGCTGGTTGGGAGCGGGTGGGGTGGCGGGTGGTGGGCTGGGGGTTAAAGCGGGGGGCCGCTTGGCAGCAGTCGGCCCGTCGTCAGGCTGGATAAACGGAGGCATGTCAGTCTGCCTGCTGGTTTATCTCTTTGAAGAGGTGCAACAGAGAACTGGGAAGCAAATGAGGCGGTCAGGGACGGACGATACTGTAGATCCAACTGTTTCTATGGAAGCAGCAGAGCTGATGGTGAAGACGGGATTTTTTAACCCTACGTGTTTGCACTGAATATGAGTATGCAGAGACACCCAAACACACACACACACATACACACATATACACACACACACTGATCCTTATTGTTTGTTCACACACAAGATCTTTGGATCAACAGTCAAGCACTTGTTTGACGAGGCAACACTGGAAATTTTAGACAGCTACCCCCCCGACCTGCCTGCCAAACCTGAGACTGATAATAGGTCTGTACTGGCGGTTTTCAGTTACTTTTGTCTCCTTTCTTTTATTTGCCTGAGTCAATTAATGCTGCTTTATAAAAAAGAAAAAGGAAAAAAAAAAAAAAAAGATAATAATAATAATTTTGACAGAATCAATGTTCTCTTTTTGGATTTTCACCCAAACAGTAGTAAACAGTGAGTGCACCTGATGAGAGCCTGTATTCCTGGGTGGGTGGGTGGGGAGGGGGGAGAAGAAGTCATTAGACATGATGTCACAGGGTTTCTGCCTAAAAAGAGGAAACTGCCACCGTCTAAAGTTGAAGTGAAATACGTTTTCTACACACTGATTTCTGTTCTGTCCCCTGGTCGACCCTCTGATGTTGTCCTTCCTCCCTCCTCCCTTCTTTCTTTCTTTAATCTTTTTGTGCTTTAAAAAAAATAAGAAAAAAGAACATGTCTCTCCAACCTGCCTTTTACAGCAGGACACTGACTTATAATACCAGGAGTATGTTACGCTCGGCAGAGTCAAAAGTATTTATGATCATTCCAGTTTCCAGCAAGAGACGACAAAAACAGTGCCAAGATCAGTTTGTAAATAAAATCAGATCCCATCCATGACCTTCTTTTTTTTTTGTTTTTGTTTTTTTGATTTTGTTTTTATGGACGTTAAAAAACATGCATGATTTTGTTACTTTGGGATACTAATATATTTTCTTTGGGTTTCTCTTTTCCTAGGTTTTAAATAATATATTCCCAAAAATATATATAAAAGTCAAACACTGTGTACGATTGTACAGTTGTCAAGAGAGGAATCTATTTGAAAAGAGTTTTATCGATATAATAATGGTGATCATAATGTTATGATGATGATGATGATGAAAAAAGATGATGATGATAGCGGCGGCGATGATGATGGTGATGATGACGACAATGCTGACAAAGAAAAACCTCACGACAAAGTTAGCATGAGAGGAGAAAGTGGATCAAAGGAGAACAAGACTGTAGAAGAAAAAAAAAAAACAAAGAAACAAACCTTGAGAGTTCAATCTTCCTTGCATTATCTAAGTGGAAATTGTTAAACAGTCAGTCAGTATGATGTGTAAATATACTGTAAGGTACACTGTTTGTTCAAACAAATGAAAATAAAGGTTGAGTTGGGATACTGCGAGTGAGATAAAGAGAGAGTGAGAGATAGAGGAGGTAAAAAAAAAAGAAAAAAAAAGACAAATCCCACTCCGCTCCTCCTCTTACCCTTTCTTTTCAGTTCAGAGAACAACTCAGCCAAGGGCTTCAGGCTTGACTTTACGGGATGTCCACTTCAACAAAAGACAAAACAATGAAAAAGAAAAAAAAAAAGAAATATAAAAAAGGACAATAACTATGAATAAAACAACTTATGCAAATTTTGACGGTGTAGTAAATGTGTTTTTGGGTGCTGATTGTCTCAACGGTGCTTGAGGGCCGGACAGCGGACCGGCTGCTGCTTCAGGCCCTCCGTCTTTCTTTCTTCTTCTTCTTTCATAACTACGCTGCATCAAATTATTTGCAACCTGGAACGTCCTGTCCAGAATCCTTTGGTTCCAAAATCATGACATAAAACAGTGTTTGTCCTCCGCGTACAATGAAGCCACTGAGGCACGAAGAATTCGGACATGAAATGTGAAATGAAATTACTCCTGAATGAACCGGGCCCATGTGTGACGGGTCGCCTCTGGTACAGATTCCAGTGTAATTAGTGAGTTCACTGCTAATAGATCCGTCAAGAGTCCACCGGTCATTTTTTTTTTTTTTGTCTTTTAAGAGCTCAATCTCACAGGATTCATTTAGAACATGTACCACGCTGTAAATCTGTTCTCTAAATTATTGAATATTACAGTGGCTACGACCAAACCTACAGCAAGAGGATGAGTATTAAACATTTCTGTGCTCTCTTGCTGTGAATATGTTTAAGTTTAAACATTATTTAACCATTAATACGTGGGATCGCACATTAAAAAGACCTGTTCATTCATAATCTGTAATCTCGTTTTTATCTTTATTCACATCGACGTGTGGAAAAACGTCCTTCAGGTCACAGGGATACTCCTTTTTAACGGTTTGATTCACACAACAGTGGGAATCTGTTTAGAAGCACGAACGTAAATAAAATTCACTCCCAAGAAGAGAGAGTTGTGTTGAAATCCTGCCTTATGACCGTCATGTGGTGCGAGTCAATGCCAACTATAAAAATGACCGAGTTACAGAATGGGAAAAGTAGCTGCAAAAAACACATCAGAGGGGGAAAAAAATGCAGAATATTTATTTGTTTAAATGAATTAGAGGGGGGAGGCTTAAATTTAGGAGGAGTCTGGGCGGCAGTCTGGATCGCTTTGTCACAAGGTGGTGCCAAACAGCTGATGGTGAAGTCACACAGGGGAGGCTGGAAATGTGCTATAAGAAGCTTTTTCCACATCTGTCTCACTATAGATATATATATTGAGACAGATGTGGAAAAAAGTTTCTTCCTACAACTTTCCACCAAAAAAAGAAAAATCCGATATCTCTCTTGGGTTTAATGGAGTTTTGTGGAATTTATAGCAACACTAAAACATTCATGGAGCACATTATGTTAGAAATGGTTCACATGGCATGAAGCTAATTGTAAAGGAATGAATCAGACAAACAGCAGCGATGACGGCGACATGTGATTGGATGTGTTCTTTTTTTTTAATAACGAAGCGATAGATGCAGTTTGGTTTGATTGGCTCGTAACAAAAGCTTGTTGACGTTCAGCCAGAATCAGAAATACTTCTCTCTTTTTTTGTCCGTAGATGTAAAACTTAAGCCAGACTGAAGTATTGAGACGTCCGACGTATAATAAGGAAAAAGGATTTAGGGAATTTCTAAAAATATAAGTAGTTCACAAACAACCACCGGCACAAACAGAGAGTCTTGGCCCTACAATGACAGCTCTGGAACAATAAATATCTATAATCCCTGGCATGTTCCACGACCCTGTCTATTTGTGGGCTTCCTCAATCTTTTTTTTTTTCCCCCCTCAAAGAAACAAAGACAGAGAAGGAGAATAAGGCCCTCGCCAGTAGCCCCTCTTGACCCTTCCCATGTTGTTGACCAGCACTTGTTTCCCTCTCCAGAACCCCTTCCGAACTGGTTTTCTTCACTCCGTCACCGCCAGGTATGTCTTGTGATTCCTCGGCCTCCTCCTGTCCTCAGCTCACCCCTCGCTACTCCCTCCAGCCGACTCCTTCCTGTGTCTCCTCGGCGACCTCCGCATTTATTCCTGCCCTCTTATCCCTGCAGGACCTTCTCCCCTTTTCCTCTAAGCTGCTCCCACCTGCTCTTTGGCTGTAAAACTACCGAGCGAATCAAATGGACAACGCTTCAGGCAGCTGCGGGAAAATTCCACAAGTCTGGCTTTCTTGGAAGAGTCTGAGTATCTCATCTCCTCCTTTCTTTGCCTCTATCTGTCGGTAAATCTGCCATTTACCACTTTAAATCCAGTCTTCAGCGTCTGGCCCGCGGAGGCGAGTGGATCCTTTGCGCTGCTCTCGGTGCTGCCCGGCTCCCTCCTCCCTTCCTCTGTCGGCTTCACAAAAAGAGTGGCGACAGCCGAGGCTCATTCTCCAGGCTAACCTTTGGTCACTGTCTCCTCCTCTGACCCCTCTAACATGAGCTTAATGTCTCTCTCAACCAATTTTAAATGAAGTCCTGAAAAAATCCCATGAGCAGACTTAACTTCTGCCCCCTTGAACCCGCTCCCTTCTCCCTGTCCGGGACAATTTCTGCTGATCTGCTCGGCTTCCTAACGAATATCATCAACCCCTCCCTGACATCTGGCTGTGAACCATCTGTCTTTGAGTCAGTTAGAGGCACTGCTGTCCTCACGAAACCTCTTGACCCATGTGACATCTATTATAAGCTGCCGTCAAGCTTTTCTCCAGCAGTCCCTGCTGTTCATCGTTTCATTAATCCAGAAACTGGACTTGTACCTACTGCAGCAGTTGTAGATGCAAATAAAATAAGAAGAAATATAAATAAAAATGCATTATATGTCATTTAAATAGTGGTATTTATCAATGATGACGAATGCAAGATCAATGCATCGTGGTCGGGGTCATACATTTGTGCACCAAGTTGTTTCACTCCAAACATAAATGTGAACCTCATTTATGCTCAGGGCTGCACGGTGGAGCAGTGGTTACCACCGTCGCCTCACAGCTAGAAAGTCACCAGTTCGCATCCCGGTGAGGACACCCGTGATCTTTCTGTGTGGAGTCTCCATGTTCTCCCCGTGCAGCGTGGGTTCTCTCCGGGTTCTCCAGCTTCCTCCCACACAGTCCAAAAACATGCTGAGGTTAATTGGTGATTCTAAATTGTCTGAGAATGTGAGTGTGCTTGGTTGTCTGTCTCTAAGTGTAGCCCTGTGATAGACTGGTGACCTGTCCAGGTGAACCTGCCTTCACCCTGAGTCATCTGGGATAGACTCCAGCCCCCCACGACCCTAGTGAGGATTAAACGGTGTATAGATGATGGATGGATGGATAAAAGGTGCTCAAGGACGTCAGCAGGATGCATTGTCTGTGCACCATGAATCCTACATTTCATGACAACTTATTGATTGATTAACGGATAGACTGAGTGTCCTGTACCCTCCTGGTGCAAAGGCCACATGTTCTTACACGTCACTACGACCACATGAAGAGTCATAACGAACTGCTTCACAAATTCCAAAACGTTTCAGAGTGTTCGGTTCACAGAACAGAAATATCCTGCTGTGTTGGATGCAGTGGATGTAAATCTCACATAAAAGAAAAAAAAATCAAAAAATCAGCATCGGAAAACAAAATCAGGATTCATCAGTCGGACTCTATCACACAAATACCTCCTCATGTCGATGTACAGAGGACGATGGATTACACAGTGACATCACACAAACATTGCGTTTCAGGAGGACCTTCCTATCCGTCTACTTCCGCTGCCAGTTGTCACGTACCAGTTCTTAAAGGTGGAGTATGAGATTTTATTCCAATACAGTTTTTTGAAATCACAATTCAGCAAATGTTCTGGTTTTTTTTTTTACTCTGTTCTCGTTCTCTGTGTGCACTTAAAAAAAGACTCTGCAAGTGGGTAACAAACAAACAGAATTATTCCAGCTGTGAGCTCCCATTCAGTTAAACTGCTTTCTTAAATGTGCTTTTCGGGAAAAAGGTGAAAAAGGAAAATTCTGCCAAACACTAATAAAGATTTCTTTACTGTCGCTATGTTTCAGCCAACCAAACTTATTAGATGGAGTCGGACTCATCACCGCGGGAACCCAGAAAATTGGGGAGAAGCTTTAGAAAGGGTCAAATTTTAACCCAATCTGACATTTTTTCAAACCCCAATCAAGTCATTTTGGTGCCTAAACTCAACCAAGTTTCTAGCATGTAGTTACTGTCGTCGACCAAAGTGTGACATCTTCCTAAATTCAACCAGAGAGCGAGCGATGACTGAACAAGGCTGCCATTCCTGAAGCCGTGCTGCTCTGATAATACACAGGAAAACAACCTGCTGCGGGGATTTACTGAAATCCTACAATTATTTACCACAGTTTACTCCATGCTCCAGGCCGTCTTTCCGGGCTCTGCTGTTGCCCTCTTCCTGTGCCAGCCAGATATTCCCAAAGACTACAGGCCCTGCAGACAGATTAGCATGTGAGCCCTGTGCTAGCTGTATGTCTATATACAGAAAACATCACGTCCGTCTTTAGCGTTGCTCCGTGGACTCACTCTTGTTCTCCGATGGGCCCTTCATGCTCCTGTAATCGGGTCAGCTTAAGACTCTCTTTTAACGTCACAAACAGCAGAACGGCGTTTCTCCTAACAAGGCAGCAGTATTTGTTGTGCTGCTGTGAGAAGCAAAACTCTCTGCCGAAGCCTGGACGTACTAAAAAAAGAGACCTGAGAGGCCAGCGATGATGCCTAAAGCCTCGATCAGCTCCATGTCACGGTGCTTTTAGGAATCAGATGAAGACGCGCGCCAACATTCCTCTGCTGAAGCAAAGGGTATAAAACCGTATTTCACTCCGCAGCAGTTTGGGTGTGATGGCACGCGGCCGGTTAATATAGACCGAATCACACTGTAAAAACTATCCTGAGGCTTGGGTCACACCTGGGTTCATACGCTGAAATCCATTGGTACAAAAAAAAAAAAAATCCAATTTCCACGATCAAGGTTCAACAAGCTTCTGATGTCCAGATTTATTTTCTTGCACCGCTCTCTGGTTTACCACGAACTTGGATTTACTTGAGTTATGAACACCTGAGTACTGTTTGAAAAGGAAACCGATGGAAAGCCAGAAGGATATCATCACACTCCATCAATCTGTCTATTTTCTTCTTCTTCTTCCACAGGGTTGGGTTGCACCGGCAGCAGGCTGAGCAGGTCACGCTAGACTTCTCCCTCTTCAGCAACAATTTGCAGCTCCTCCTTCTGAAGGATCGCAAGGTGTTCCCAGGACAGATGAGATATGTAACCCCTGTGAAAGGTTTAGGGTCTACTTCAGGGTGTCTTGGACATAGCTAGGAAAAAGGAAGGCACAAAGGAGGACTCCTAATCAGATGTTCGTACCACTTTAGCTCGCTCCTTTTGATATGAAGGAGCAGCTGAGCCCGGTCAACCTCAAAAGGAACTCATTTTGGCCACTTGCGGCTGGGATCGAGAGTTCATGATCGTAATTAGGGGTTCAAATGTAGATTGACTGGTAAATGAAGAACTTTGCCCCTTTTCTTTTCACTACAACAGTTTGGTGTATCACTGACGCTGCCCCGGTCCATCTGTCCATCTTCCATTTTCCCCCTCACTCGTGAACAACCTAGAAGGAGCAATTCACAGGCAGAGACCCATGGCCTCAGACCATAGACTGTATAAAAGATGGACGTAGCAACCGGCCCCGAAAAATGAAGCCAACCCGGAAGTGTCAAAAACCTACGTCTGCTAGCTGCTGGCTCCAAAAAGCCCTGGCTCCCATAGACTTGAATTGAAAAAGAAGTGATCACAGATCAATATAAAAAATAAAAAATATGAAATACTGCATTTCTACAGCTCAGGATTTTATTCATATTAGTTTTCATGGTCAAATCCAGACATCAGGTGGCCAATCTGAAAATAAATCAATACTGGATTTTTAAAAAATCATCAACATTTTGCGGGGCAAGGGGCGTGGCTGGCTTGATTGACAGTCGGCAGCGACGATGCAGACGAAGCGAGCAGAAGGTGGTAAATGTGGGCGGGGCGGAGAGGGCCCGCCTCTCAATCCATCTGACCATTTGCTGCTCCTATGGCTCCGCCCCCCTCCGACGATTTTTGCGTCACTGGCTCCAAAAATCCTAGATGTCAACCAGGAAGTAGCAAAACCCTGGCTTCATTTTCTCAGTACACCAACCAACGGGTGACGTCATGGAAGCTACGTCCATCTTTTATACAGTCTATGCCTCAGACTCGGAGATGCTCATCCTGGATGTTTCACACTCGGCTACAAACTGCCCCGTTGCCCCCTACAGGTCACAAGCCATAAGACCTGCATCATCTGAAAACAGCAGAAGAAGCGACTTAAAGGTTCCCAAACCGAACACCCTGCTCACCCCGTCTGCAGCTTTAGATCCTGTCCATGAATATCACCAGTACAGATCACTGGATTGCGCCGCCTCAGATCCAACATTACATTTTTCACCACCAGCTCCAGTAAATCAGAACAACACTTGATCCATCTTGATTTACGCGGCTGCAGTTTAAGAAACACACACAAACAGAATCCTGCAGATAGATGAGACACAAATTCAGAGACACTCTGACAGCATGTTCGCCAGCAAGAAGCCCAGCGAAACCGCAGACAACACATGCAAATAAATAAAGTAACACCACCAACCCTCTGTAGTGCTGGAGGCCTGCCTGCCTGCCTGCAACGCGAGTCCCACCTCAGTGCCATCTGCAGAAAGGAGCTGTCAGACTGACGAAGACAGACGAAGACACAGTTGCACAGAAACTACAGAAGCCGATCCTTAAATTGGTTGTGTGCTCTCATTCCATTATGAAATACTTCCTCCTCTTGTTCTGACAATGTGTATTTATTGTTAAAATCACGCAGCATGCATTATTTATAGGACGACGTGGTTTCTACGATTAGTTCTGGTGAAGCCACGCGGGTTTCAGGACGTGCAGCTTCCCGTTTTTCCTCTTTTTTTTTTGAACTTGCACACAAAAGAAGAGCACCCAGCTTCCACGGGGTGTCTCTTAAATCTCACTTCGCCTCTCCGTTCTCTCGTGAAGCTAACGCTGCCCATCTTGGCGCCGTGCTTCCTTGAACAGCATGTCCTGTATTGAACTGCACTCCTAGAACCGTGGAGGAACAGCCTGTTGTCTGTTCACATTCCCCCCCCATCTTCCTCCGACCGCCGTAATTTGTGGCTCCTCTGTAGCAATTACACTCTCCTCTAACACGTCTCAGGTGTTTGGTGCGACGGTCTGGCGTTATCAGGGTGAGTAAAAATAGACTCACTGTGGTGTAGACAAACACAAATTGCATTTCGCTTATTAACGGACTGCGACGCTCCGCGCAGCTGCCGTCCTGCGAGTGAACCGGTGTGTCACTTATCCACGGCCATGACCCTGATTCGCTGCGGTTCTCTAGTAAATAATTTTCATGAATGACTGACACGTTAATGTGCATGTGCATAAAATCAAATCACTGGCCTGCACGGGTAGATTCTCATGCAGCTCAGGGAGGGTTGCTGCTCCGCATCAGTTTCCTGGAAACAATCATGGAACTTTTTAAACTACAGTCGTGACTCGACAATCGGACATTAAATGTAAAACCTTTTATGTCAGATATCAAGGCTGTCGGATTGTCAAGACGGAGGTCGAGATACAAGGAGGGCTTGATGCTGGAAGGCTCATTAGTTGTTAATATTTATTGTTTATAGCTGTTATAATAACTAGTGTATTGTTAGAACACTACGCATCGCTGGATTTCACGCCTAATTGATCGGTGTGCTTGTGCACATTCTGGCAAATTCCACCCTGTCGGAGTGCACCCTCAGGGTGGAAGTGGCCGGAACACACAGGCAGTACTTGGCTGCTGATGCCAGTTTAGTTAGCGATCACACTTCTGTTTCCACCATCAGCGGCAGCGGCGGTGGGGAGTGGCAGGTAAGATACGCTCCACCGTTACCATTCATGTTTACTTCTGTAAACTCTGAGCACGCTCGCTGTGTGTGACGTCGTCGTGTCCTCTTCTGCGCATGCGGGACACTTTTGGGTCGTATGAAGTTCACACAGCAGATCACATACAAGTCGCATTTAATTATAAATGTGAACGAACTTGCAAAAAAATCGGATTTCACAAAAAAATCTGAATGTAGCATTAAGTCCTGCAGTGTGAACGTAGCCAATCTGTGGGATTGTTCAGTCAGATAATACGCTGTTATCCTGATTTATGACATAAAATGTCATGTCGGAGTCAGAATCCAAGGCTGTCGCTATGTTAAGGCTGTTTTTAATGGGTTCTGTTAGTTTTTCAGCAAGGTTTAGGATTGTTAAGGGTCGGATTATCAAGTCACGACTGTATTATGCTAGAAACTATGCGGATATCTGACCTCCTGATACATTTATTTCAGTGCTTCCTGCTCCTGAACTTCCCCTTAAACATACTTATTCAAGACATTGCTATTTAAACCTATGAACCAGTTCACATTTTCTCATCTCTCTCCAATCATGTTTATTCTACATTTTTATTGTCAGTAAATCTCTGCTGGTTTAAACTGACCACAGACATCAGTTCACTTTTTGAAACTGGCTGGGCACTGTAGGGATCTTTGTGTTGTATTTTCAGCTGTGGCTCAATACACTGCTGTTTGTTGTTTGTATAATAATAAGAGCAAAGAACAGAGTTTTTCCTGCACACAGGAATATTTGGCACCCCCCAGTGAGGCTTCAGCCACTGCCAAAGGAAAATCACTAGCGCCAGAATACAAGAGTTGAGAATAAAAATAGCAAATACATGTTTTTAAACAGTTTTCCTAATGAGGGTTTCATTTTGTAATAGACCTACTTGTTAATTAAATGTTTAGAAATAATAAGAAAATGCATAGATTTACTGTACATGGATTGACTCTAGGCCAAATAAAACCCTGATTGATTGCTGGTTTTGGTTCTTTCATGAGATTTATTGACAGTAATAGAAATGCATAAAACCTGTTCTTTAAAGAGGAAGAAGTACAGATAACACTCATGTCTTTGTTGCTTCTGATCGCTTTAGGGAAGAAGTCTGAATCTCCAAAATGTCATCGACTGCTACACGAGCTGGAACTACACGATTTACAAATATTTCACATTAGCACTCCACCGAACACGAGAACATCTGCTCATGTTCTCCCCTGAACACACCGACCAAACTGAAAAATCTCGTGTACCTCAAATAGTAAACCATTTCTTTTTGATAACTGTTTAATCCCGATTTTCATCCACATCAAGAACACAGCTGCAACCATTTCCCAATTTATCTTCTATTTATCTCCATTTCCATGGTGACCCTCCACTCGGTAACCCTGCTTAAAGACATGAATCACTTTCAGCCTCTCTAAGTCCTTCGGTTGTCATATGTTCCATTACTTCACAAAGATCACAAAGACGCGATTTCAGAGAAGCAATCCACCTTTAATTAATAGGCTTACTGGCTTCCAAATTCTGGGCAGTCTGCCCTCCTGTCATACTTTATTACACCAGTCTAAAAATGCCTCTAATTCTTCATCACTAACATGATCTAAACTAACCTTTTTGATCATGTTAGCTCTGATTTATCCTCCTGTATTCATAATAAAACAGACATTTCTCACAGAATCCCACTCAAACATTATAAACTTTTCTTTATAACTTCCCATGTAGTTTCTTTTTGCTTCTAGTGAAAAAAAAAGATCTTGTGTTTATGTTAAAGCTGTGATTTGTATGCGCCTGTCAAATCTGAGTTAAGGGAAGCCAAAGCTGGGTAAAACTCGTCTGACTTAAACAACAATGCATCTCTGTTGTTCTCTGAAAGCAGATACCTGGGAACGATCAGGCATTCATGCAGCTTACCACTAAAGGTGAACTTCATTAAGCACAAAATCCACTTTCCTGCAAATTTGAGGGGAACCTTCTGCACTTGAGTGTTTCCATTCGGTGCATCTTCTATACCCACAAATCCACCTTTAAAACTGCTTATCCTGCTCAGGATTACTGGAAGCTGGAGTCCAGCACACAGGAGGGAAAAGGTGTGCTGTACACACTTGTTAAGCAAATTTAATTGCCTCCACCACCACCTCCGTCAGTGTTTTTTTTTTTTTCACTTTTCCTCTCGCCACCACAGTCCAGCTGTTATTGTCCAGCTGTTTGCCCACAAATAACTCCGCATGCGCGCTTCATGTGCGGCGTCTGAACAAACACACGGCACAGCGAGGAACACAGCGTGACAAAGTAAACACGCTCGTCTGCTTGTCCAGAAAGGTCGATGATTAGGCCGACCGGGTCCGTGGAAAACCAAATGACCATCCACCGACGATCCACTTGTACTATAGTTTCTATTTGGTTCAGACAAAACTCTCATAAGCATCACTTAAATTGTTAGAATTAGATTTATTGTTTGTACAGTTTTTCAGTAAGATGGTAACACTGTAGAAAAGTAATCCTACATTTATGGATAATAACTCTATAATCTGATAATATTTGTCTGTTCTGTTTTAACTTGTTTGCAAAAGTCTGCAAAATTACAAACATTATCTGTAAATTAACGACAATTTAGGTATTATGTCAGTGATGCCAAATTACATTTATTCTCTTTTTTTTTTTTTTATCCAAACTGTCCTGTATTATTTATGCTCTTTAAAAAGTACTTTCTCAAATTCTAAACAATTTCATGTCAACGTTAGTCTGACAAAAACAAGTTATTTGAAGATGGCACCTCGGAAACTGAAGGTCGTTTTTCACCATTTGCTAAAAATTGTACGTATTAATCAGGAAATCACTTGTGGTTTTCCTCCCATGATGACTAAAAATGACCCAATAACCTAACGGGATGCACCACTAAGGTACAAAAGCAACTGGGAGTTCCTGCTGCATCCATCTTATTATTTTACTTGATTGTTTCTTTCTATCAATCAAACACACTTATCGATGCACAGCGAGCTGGAAAAACGCTGCCGCCGAGGCGACATATGGATCAGCTCGGTGACTCTGTCGCCAACACAACCTGACTCCGGATGGGAAACTGATGGATGGATGTGAACCTGGGGTCAGGCAGCAGGACCGAATAGAGGTACCGACTCAGTTCTTGACCTTTGGAAAACGTATAATTAAGCCGCCATGTAACGTCTCGTGGCTGCTTGACGGATAATTTACACAGTGGAGGGAACGGATTATAATTCACCAACAACACGCTTTAATACAGAACAGAGCAAAGTGAGATGAATCACTTCCATTATTCAGAGATAAATTACATCCTCTATCTGTTTTAGCTTCGTATTGGATTAGATTTTTCAGTATTTTTCCTAAAAGCATATCAAATGCACCTCATATTGATTCTTAATGTTTTCCACGCAGCTTCACACCAAACAGCCTCAAATGACGGAGGGTTTCTTGGAAGCCGGGCCGTCCCTGTTGTTGTGGTTTCAACCAAACCCTCCTTTAATTACCTATTTGGGTTTCTTTAAAAAAAACAAAACCATAATGGATTGTTTTATCGTAATCCACAGATCAGCATTGATCAGATTGTCGTTGTTGATATCATCGACCTGTTATTAAAGCACCCTCGGCCTGCATGTTCAGCAGATTGAATGGGTTCAATTGATCAGCGATGCCTTCCGATGTGACAAAAAGCTGCATGTAGCTCCCGGCCAAAGAGCTGCGTATTGACGGAGGAAAGTAAAGAGCGAGTCTGAATGCACACAGCAGCTTATTCATTAGCACACAGTACAGTCTGGATGTCTGAGGAGGAGATCTGAGCTGATGCAACACACAGAGTGAAGAGAGAAAGGAGACACAGCATTCATTAAAGTCAAGGTGTTCGGCTGATAGTCATCAAAAAAGAAATAAAATCATCGTGTATATACTGTAGGGCTGAAAGGTGGCTAAGTGGTTAGCATCGTTGCCTCGCAGCTAGAAGGTCGCCAATTCATGTCCCGGTGAGGACACCCGGGATCTTTCCGGGTTGACAAAAGTTGTTCTCTCCAGGTTCTCCAGCTTCCTCTCACAAGGTCCAAAAACATGTTGAGGTTAATTGGTGATTGTAAATTGTCCGTAGGTGTGAATGTGAGTGTGCTTGGTTGTCTGTCTCTAAGTGTAGCCCTGTGATAGACTGGTTACCTGTCCAGGTGAACCTGCCTTCACCCTGAGTCAGCTGGGATAGACTCCAGCCCCCCATAGTGATGATTGAGCGGAGTATAGATAATGGATGGATGGATCTTGAAGTGTCTTGAAAAGCTCTACATACAGTTGAAACCAGAACATATATTGTATAAAAACCTAAAACCTTTTCTTTCTCACTATCTGACAGTAAATCAGACTAAACTTTTCCTGTTTCAGGTCAGTCAGGATTAACAAAATTATTTCTATTTGCTAAACGCCAGAATAATATGAGAGAGATTTTTTTTTAATTACTTTCTCCAAAGTCATAAGTTTACATACATCTCCTTAGTATTTGATTTTTAAACTGTATGACTCAGGTCAAACGTTTCGGGTTTCCTTCCACAAGCTTCTCACAATTTTAAAAATAATTCTGGTAATCCTGACTGACCTAAAACAGGAAAAGTTTAGTCACATTTAATGTCAAATAATTAGAAAAAAAAAGGTTATGTGTCTTTTTATACAGTGGATGTAAACTTCTGGTTTCAACTGTAGGTATTATTATTATTATTATTCTGTCTGTAACTGTATACATATATATATCTTTGTTTGCTCTAAATATAAAAGATGACTTTCAGCCTTTGACAAAGCGGTGTTGTATTTTGAGAACGTGAACTTCTAACAGCAGATGCAGCAAATGAGATCCCTCGTTTAAACGAGCTGTAACGCTGCTTTTCTTCGCCCAGCCGAATGCTAATTAGAGATTTTTCCTGTCTTGCTTCTCTTTTGTTGCTTTGAGGGAAATCAGGTTCTAATGAATGGAGAACACCTTTAACCTTTGCAGAGAAGTAACTGTCAGGCGGCCCACGATGCTAATGCTAACAGTCAGTGACACTTTTTTCACCGTTTCAAGCTGCAGGAAGGTGAAAGTTATGCAAGAATACGACCTTAACAAGAAAAAACAGACAATTCTGTTTGTCTCTGTAAGCTACCTGCGACTTTATCAAACCAAACGTCGTCCCAGGTGAAGCTAACCAGCCTGTATTCAACACCAACTCCTAAAAAAACACAAGATGCTAGTTAGATGTCTGTCATCTTATTTGTTCTGTTTTTTCCTGTTGTGTGCTGGAAAGGTGAGTCTGAATTTCAGTGCACGCCCACATTTCCAGTTAATCTGATGAAATATCGATCAGAGTTGCTTCAGCGACCGTAAACCTTCCATCACAGATATCTAAGAACTGTCTTTATCGTACCTGTCAGAGCCCAACACAGAAGATTCTGGAAAGTTTCACTCAGAGTGAAGTCAAGTATTCTGAAATCCACCAGTATTTCTTGGTTTCCTGCTTTTAAAGCCATGTTTTCTTCATTTCTTCTGTTTTCTGGGAACAATATCACCTGCTGTGAGAACTACTGCCGTTGTCTGAAACACTTCTGGGTCTGAAATGTGCCATTTATTGGACCAAACTTGTTGGTCACCCACGCTGCACGGGGAGAACATGCAAACTCCACACAGAAAGATCCCGGGTGTCCTCACCGGGACACAAACCAGCGACCTTCTTGCTGTGAGGCAACGATGCTAACCACCGCTCCACCCCCCACTCCAAGATGTGTTACAAAATAGGAAAGAATGCAGAAAAAGAAAAAAAAACACTGAAGAAAGGTGCTTATAGAAAAAGGATTTATGAGTTATAGGCAGTGTTAAAAAATAATAATGAATGGTGCTCATCAACCCAAAAAACAAGAAGAAAATAATAAAATAAAATAAAATAAAA
>NW_007578382.1:281489-291862 GCF_000690725.1 Stegastes partitus | reverse complement strand
TTCTATTCTATTCTATTCTATTCTATAAGCTTTATTCAGTGTCCAGCAGTGATTCAATTATTTATTTGAGTTATAAAAGTCGCCTCCTCCATTACAGGAGACAGTTCTGTATTTAGAATCTTCCTCAAGGGAAATTACAGAAATATTTTAAGCAAAATATGCTTTAAAAATACACTGCAAGGCCGGTTTTGTTCTGAAAAAATCAAAAAAACATAAAAAGTACCTAAAGCCAAAGTGCTGTCTCTGGGTCGCCTGTGACTGATGCATTATCATATGTGACATTATTAAATTTTAGTGTTTCAGTGAGTTCAGATGATGCTAATTTATTTACTTAGTTGTTCACAGCGGTTGCCAAACTGTGGCTCCGGCCTCTCCCGTGAGTCACCAGATAAATGTGCGGGGCTGTGAGGTGATTAATGACGCAGGAAAGAGAAAAGGTTCTGCTACATAAATCTGTATAAGCCTTTTTTTTTTTTTCTCTAATCTTTGCTTTTTTGTGACATAATGGATATTTTGGCCTCAAGCAGACGTTTAAATGAAAACATATGAGAAGTCGGCGGCGGTGGATATCACTTTTTGGTGCTCAGATATCGGAAATGTGGAAAAAGGGCCCCGGTTCAGCAAGAGGAGACTGTGTTTTTTTTTTGTAAAGGATCATGAGCTAGACTTTTGGGAACCACTGGTTTAAAGATAATAATGTGCTGGATTTTATTGGTTTATTTAATTAATGAAAAATAAATCTCAATCTGTAGAGCAGCGATCCTTGTCAAAATAAATGAGTGGAAATCCAACACTGTCGTCTGAAGTGGTCGTACAATCACACAGAATAGAAGTAAAGAAACCCAAAAAAGTGGAATTTAAATGCAGCAATCTGAACTTCCCGTCGCCTCTGGTCAGGTGTCTGTGACCCATTTAAACATCAAACAGTTTGTAGAGTTAAGGCTGAAGTATGAGAGTGTTTCCTTGAAATGGCATCTATCGTCTTGTATTTCAGTTTATTCTCCTGCTTGTCACAGTGATGCACCACTTTTTGCAGAGCTGTATCACTGTGCCACCTTGTGGATAATATAATATAATATAATATAATATAATATAATATAATATAATATAATGTTTTTAAACCTTTTCCTACCTCTTTCTACCTCAGGATAGACCATATTATGGCAAGTATTGTGCTTTTAATTTTTTTAAAAACTGAATAAGTAGAAGAAACATCCTTTATGATCCATCTTCTGCACACCTTTGGCATCCCTAAAGAGACTTTCAGTGCCTCATGAAGAGGTTTTAGCAGCAAAAAAAACCCCCAAAAATCACCAAAATGAAGAACAATTTTGAAAAAAACAAATATTTTATCAAGTTTTGTTAGTTGGAGCTTCATGTACGTAAGCGTATACGCATTTTTGTTCATCAAATGGTCAGAAATAGCAGGGAAATGCACAGATTTCTGCCACATAAGGCAACAGACTCTGGCTTTTTACTGTACGTGAACTGATTATGCTCACTGCTGTGCCTGGTCGCCCCCCAAAGGCTCATTCTGAGTCATGAAAATCCCTGTGAAGGCAGCGGTTCCTGCACAATGCCTCGGAGAAATGAGGCATGGGTTGAATTTTTATTCAAGTAGCAACATCAATACACGAGCAGCACATTGCTTTCATGTGTTTCTTGTTAGTTTTTCTTGTGCAAACACCAAAATCAAGATGGGTTTTTTTCAAAGTTTGATTCTGGGTGCGTCAGAAACGACCACATCTCATATATATTGGTTGTTTTTATGAGTAAAGGTGAATCTTGATACCCTGGCTAACATCGGAGCACATTTAACCCTTAAAATCAGCCACATTTTGACAGTTACACCTGCATTAAATGATAAAAAAAGGTGTGAAAACATCTATTCGACTGTAGTTTCGCTCCATTTTCCCCCCGCTGGTCTTGTGCAGTCCTCACTATCAGCCTTGCTTTCTCCATTTTCTACTGCTGCGACGTGATGAAGGAGCCGATGCGAACTCCGGAAAAGCATTAAACACCCGACGACATCTGCCGAGCCCCGGCTCACATGAACCCCATGTGATCAGACGGAAGAGGCATTGTGGTTTTTGTCGTACTGGGGATGGGGGGGGGGCCTGGCCTCTAATGACCGCCGCGGGGCCGGTGTGCAAGTTCCAGCTGATCAGCTTGAAGTGCTCCCTTCAACATCCACAGCTCCCCGGGTGGAAACCTCTCGGTCTCTGTCAGGACGTGTAATTACAATGCCCCTCTGTTGCGGGATGTGGAAGTGAGCCCAGAGATGGTGTCCTGATTACAACTCTTGAACCACTGCACATGAATTATGCTGGCCTGCCAGTGAACTCTGCCACATTATTCTTCGCTCCTCATTGACTGCGCAGTGGATAAAACCAGTGATTTAGTCAATCTGTTGATCTGCCAAAGAGAAAACGAGCTTTCTAAGTTGAGCGCTGGATTTATTTGCTGTTTTTTTTGTGTGTACGAGATTAAAAGTCTTGATAAGGCCTCTGTTGGGCGCGTTTCTGTGACATTCTTTTGATTCATTTAGATAAGATAAAAATCCAACCGTCACTTTCATTTTTAATGCCTTTGTTGAATCATTACAAACCTTTAAACACATGCACACATTAAACAGAGGCGGTCATCTGACATATTAGGTAATGCTGTCATTTATTAGCTTGACCCAGTGACTGATTGACTAAACACGAGCAGAGACGAGGACAATATAAATGTTATAAACGTCCACCGGCTGTAAAACAAAAATTATATAAATGTTCTTACTCCAACAAATGCATAACGTGTCAAAGTCCTCCAACCTCTGCCTCCTGCAGCAGTGAAAAGCAACCGAAAATGTGCTTCAGTGAATCCTAAGAAACACAAAACGCTGCTTGTAATCTCCGTTTTACGCCTCAAACCGCTCCTGCTAACATGCTTTAACTTTTTTGTTTGCACTCAGCAGCGACGGCAAATCTTTTGTCTTTGAGAGGACGTGATCAAAGTCAGACTTTACAGCGCTGCATAACGAAGCGTCTTGTGTAACCACATTGTGTAATTTTTTTTATTCCAGGCAGCGGGCGGTGTCTGTCCATATCAGGATTTTATAAAAACAGACTCGCTGAAACTTTTAACTTGCTTAAAAAAAGGCTGATGCAGCTCATTTGTTGTTGTTCTTAATCCCTTATCATCTGAGCCTTCTGTTAGTAAAGAACCAAAAGTTTGGACGCGTTTAGTTTGTTTAAAATCACATAAATTCAGCACACAGGGATTAAAACAGAATGAAAAAATGTTCCCTCTTTGTTAAATTACAGATAAAAGCCAGTAAAGTGCAGAAAAATGTATTAATTTGCAAATTTGACTGCAAAAAAACTAAAATCTGTGTCTTTAAAATGCTTCACTGTACTTTAATCGGCAAAAATATGGAATTTTTTGAAGATGTTTCACCATTTTTACAAGTTTTGAGCATTACAATATTTGACTTTTCTTTTTTTTAACAGATTTGTTTTTACAGTGCGTCCCCCTATAGATGGTTCTGCTGTGTGCTGCTGCCATCATAGCTGTAACATCTGCATCTTTAAATGGTTTACTGCAGGGGTGTCCAATCCTGGTCCTCGAGAGCCCCTATCCAGCATGTTTTAGATGTTTCCCTCTTCCAACACACCTGATTCAAATGATCAGCTCATCATCAAGCTCTGCAGAAGCCTGATAACGATCCTGATCATGTGAATCAAGTGTGTTGGAAACATCTAAAACATGCTGGATAGGGGCTCTCGAGGACCAGGATTGGGCACCCCTGGTTTACTGCATCAGGAGGCTCTGCGCTTTCACTGATTCAGGATGATGCCTTTTAAAATGCAGCATCAGACTGTTCCTGCGCGCTGAGGGGGTTAACAGGTTTGAATGTATAGATTGTTTCCCAGCTTTCCGCCCGAGGTGTTCATGTGACGGCAGTGGGGCTGATCCGACATTCAGGATCTGAGAGACAGATAGCGCAAATCACAAGCTGCGAATGCCACTTGAAAATCCGACAAACAAGTTTTAATACGTCTCTGGCTGCATTTATTGAACGCTTTTTCTCCAAACCGAAGCACAATAGAAACACTTCAGGGTCACAAGATAAATCCTTCCCATAAATGTTTTCTCTTCTGAGGCCAGGCCTTGCGGGTTGGTTTCAGCCGGTGAGGCCCTCTGCAGCATCACACGCACAGAGGAAAGTTAACAGGACACAAGTTTGTCTGTGCCGCTGACCACAGGACACTCCATCACGGCTCTGTTTACCGAAGACGACAACAGCGTCTTGCCACATTATAGACAGCTATGCATGAGGAATGTACTCCCGCTAGGAATTGATTTCTCGCGCTAATCGGCGGCGTTTGTTTGCGCTGGGATGTCATCGGCCTCTCTGCCAGGCTTACGCTCAGATTTCAATCTCGCCGGGGTAAACCGAGCCACACGACACCGCCGAGAGAATCTGTCCCCGTCCGGACCTGCAGGCGGGCGGGCCGGAGTCTCTTCTTGGGTTTTAAATTCAGGAGTGAATTCAATGAGTGTGACCGAGCCTTAATCCCCACAGAGCATGGCCTCATTCCAGTGATTGATTCTCATTCAAGTGAATATTGATTGTTCCCATTTAGAGATTTCAAGCAGCCATTTGTAACAGTACCAGTCTGATAACTCCCCCCATCTCACTCCTTTACATCTCTTCCTGGCTGCTGCTGCTGCAGTTCAGGAGGAAGCCGTGGAGGTTGTGGCTCCTGGTTTGGTGCCATCTTTCTTCTTTTTTTTTTTCTCATTATCACAGACTTTAGAAGAAAAAAAAAAAACCCACTGCACTCCACATGAGGACAGTCTAATGGGAGCAGAGACAGATCGTACAACAAAATGTCTCCTTGATTCTACTTCAGATTCGATGTCCAGCGTTTTAACCCCCAAAACATCAGAAATATTCCACTATTGTGCAAATAAAACCAATAATCCTGGTGCGTCAACATTACTGGCCACTGGACCCCTCCTGCATGCTTATTATTGGCTCTACATTTATATTGTACCTTACTGTACTTTGCTAATGCTCTCTTCTACTGTAAATATCAGCAACTTTGGCACCTTTTTGTAAAGTCCAGCATTGTAGGCACCTTATTTCTATTTCTTCTATCAGTACTCTGGCTTAGGCTCCAGCCCCCCACCGCGACCCTAATGAGGATTAAGTGGTGTATAGATAACGGATGGATGGATGGATGGGTACTCTAGATAGTTAGCTTTAAGCTTTTAACTGTTTTTTTTAAGGTTTAAGAATTAGTTGTTTGGTTTTATTTGTGTGGTGTGGTGGTTTCCCGCCACAACTACAACTTTATTTGTTGGGCCCACAAAGTACTGCACATTAAAATTATTATGGTCTAAGTTTCTGATGTGGGCTGCAAGGTGGAGCAGTGGTTAGCACCGTTGCCTCGCAGCTAGAAGGTCGCTGGTTCGCGTCCCAGTGAGGCCTGCATGTTTGCATGTTCTCCCCATGCAGCGTGGGTTCTCTCCGGGTTCTCCGGCTTCCTCCCAAAAACATGTTGAGGTTAATTGGTGATTCTAAATTGTCTGTAGGTGTGAATGTGAGTGTGCTTGGTTGTCTGTCTCTAAGTGTAGCCCTGTGATAAACTGGTGACCTGTCCAGGTGAACCTGCCTTCACCCTGAGTCAGCTGGGATAGACTCCAGCCCCCCACGACCCTAGTGAGGATTAAGAGGTGTATAGATAATGGATAGATGTAAGTTTCTGATGTCAAAGGGTCTTTTTTCTTGTCTTCTATTTTTGCCTTTGTAGGGCAGTTTAATGTCACTGATTTAAAGACCTACTCTAGTGAGAATTTCATTTTTTTTCTCAACATGTACACATGTTGTATTTTATATGCTGGAAGACACTGTGAGAAAAATAAGCATTCAACACGAAAGCTGAGTATTTCCACCTTCAAACTACAACGAACCAAGAACATGAACTCAGACTTTTGGTGTTCCACATCTGACAAAGCTAAGAATCCAATCCTGTCATCCCACAGGGTGGAGCTTTCTATACCATCAGAATCAGTTTCTGGACTTCACAGATCTGCATATTGTTGATGCACCAGCAAAGTAGTTATACAGTCAAACCATTTTAGGGCTCAAAGAGGTTCCTTTCATTGAAGACAAACCTTCAAAATATCAAACTTCGAAACACAGAAAGGAATTTTTATGGGTTCAATTAACAACTAATGAGGGTTTTACACCTTAATCATTTTACCATACACTTATCAACATATATTATCTAGGAGGCAAAGGTCAATATAACTCAAAAAATAAAACATCTGCATGCAAATATAACCAATAATGCAATTCTACCCTCCTCCCCACCACAAACCCCCGTAACTGAAAATCATTTACCCATGCCTGACAAAAACGAATCATTTTTAATTTTACCTGATCCTCTAATGGTTTCTCTTCCCCCCCACAGCCTTGGCACGGACACACCACTATAACCTTGGACATGGACGTCGTCATTATAATGATAGATAAAGCGGCACGCAGAGACTCACTCGGTCGAAGCGGTCCAGAAGCGTTGGGACACACAGCAGGCGGTGAGGAATGACGAAAGGCTGCCGGCGTAGGAAATCTGGTGCAGGTGGAGTTTTCTGTGCTTGGAACAGAAGTATAGATCCAACAAGAGTGAAGAAAATTAGCACCCAGCGCACACAGTTTAGAGATTAGTAGGTGCACCTCATGCAGCTCAATAGAAAAGCCTTCAATGAAGGAATCGCTGCATATTGAGTACACATTTTTTTTACATGATGATTGCTCAAGGCCATTTAATTACAGGACTTAATTACATAATTACTCTCTTAATTACAGAGGGTTCTCATTAGCATTTTTCACATTTTTGATGAGGCTACTGTTGGTTGGGTTGCATTAAAGACCCCCACCATTAAAATATGTTGTTTTTACCCTGTCAACATGTGTAAGGCAGGAATAGATTGTTCTCATGTAAATCAAATTAAATACTTTAATACACAGAAATAAGATTTTAGGGGTTAAATTAGCAGCTGGAGAGAAACTTTTAGTTGATTTTTCAGTGTTAAATCTTAAATTGCTTAAACGATGCTTGTTGTTAAAGGAAATATAAAACTGATTATCACTCTTGTTTTCTGCTGGATTTCTACTTGCACCAAGTCATTCCCTGAGTTAATAGAAACCTCGACTCCTCTCTGTTAATGCAAAGACCCAAACCATGTGTGGCCATCTACACCTACAGTACATACAGTGTGTGCATTTTCCTGCAAAGATATTTTATTTAGGGCTGCAGGGTGGCGCAGTTGGTAGCACTGTTGCCTCGCAGCAAGAAGGTTGCACACTTAGACAGACAACCAAGCACACTCACATTCACACCTATGGACAATTTAGAATCACCAATTCATTTGGACTGTGTGGGAGCAAGCCGGAGAACCTGGAGAGAACCCACGCTGCACGGGGAGAACATGGAGACTCCACACAGAAAGATCCCGGGTGTCCTCACCGGGAGACGACTCAAAGGTGCTAACCACCGAGCCACCTTGCAGCTCCACGTAAAATGATCACTCAGAGAGAAAATGAAAAAGCAACAGAAAGCCCTGGTGTCAAACACTTACATGTGTGGGCTGCCATGTGGTGGACTCCTTTGCAGTGAGCGTCTTCTTCCTGAAGAGGGCGTGGCCAGAAGCAACTCACCTGCATTTAAAGATACAGATGCTGAAACAGCTGTTTGGAACAGCCCTGAAACCAGAGGTTATACAGTCATAATAAAATGAAGAGTCTTTGCAGTAGCCTCGTAGCAAGAAGGTCGCCGGTTCATGTCCCGGTGAGGACGCCCGGGATCTTTCTGCATGGAGTCTCCATGTTCTCCCCGTGCAGCGTGGGTTCTCTCCGGGTTCTCCACCTTCCTCACAAAAACATGTTGAGGTTAATTGGTGATTCTAAATTGTCCGTAAGTGTGAATGTGAGTGTGCTTGGTTGTCTGTCTCTAAGTGTAGCCCTGTGATGGACTGGTTACCTGTCCAGGTGAACCTGCCTTCACCCTGAGTCAGCTGGGATAGACTCCAGCCCCCCATGACCTTAGTGAGGGTTAAGTGGTGTATAGATAATGGATGGATGGATCTTTGCAGTAATATGATATTAAAAATACAAACAATCTGGAAACATGTGAGATTTTCATTACTTTGCTGAAAATGGGGACAATACGGGGCCTTTATAGCCAACAGTAGATGAACACCATCTTGAAACGAGTCAGGCTACATGTGGAGAGGATTCACCAACAACGTGTCCATCAGACATCATACAATAAGTGCAAGACTGAGTTATGCAGCACGTTTAAATTCCTGCTTTATGGTTTGAGATGTGCAATATTATGTGGAACCTGTTGCTTAGCTACAATACGTTGTGTTAGTCTTCACTAATGGCACTGGAATGTGCATAAATACTAGTATGTGGTTTGTGGCCACATTTACATCCTCTCTACATGTAAAACATCTTCTAAATACAACAACATTAGCCCAAGAAAAATCTCCTTTAGGGGACAGTGGAGTATATTGTATTATTAGATGAGGCCAAACTTCTATTTTTTAACAAGATTTCTTTTTTTTGAGCCGAGAAGCATCCTGCTCATAAAATAGTTTAATTGTCCTGTAGAGACACCTACTGGCAGCCGGTTGTATTTTCTTTGTTCTTGTTCAGACTATATTATTTTTTCTAAAAATAAATAAAAATTAAAAGTCTTGCTATACAGATTTTATCTCCTAGTGTTTCAGTGTTGTGACGGAGAAAGGTGTAAAAGTACAGAGAGAATCCTATTACATTTATTATGAGATTATTCAGTGGCATAACTGCTGATTATGGCATCGTCACTGTTATCATGAAGGGGCCACTAGTCTGTAGAGCACATAGGGTACAATATTGTGTAAAATTGAGCATTTATGGTATATAGCATAGAGAACATTATAGATCTGAGCTGACAGAAGGGATTGGGAGAGAAAAGTGCAATTATAAACCTGTCTGCTGCTTCAACACCACAGACATCATGATGGATTTATCAATACACGGCTTCACAGTTCTGATATTTCAGAGTCGTGGTTGAAGCCAAAGATTCTAACAAATTTCAGTCAGATAAAGAATGAACAGACCAGACGAACATATTCAGTTTAACCACCCTTCTGCTCCTGAACTGTCTCTTTGCTACCAGAGGACGGAGAGACGTGACGGCACGTTAACAGGGGAAATGCATGTTGGTTATTTTTAGAGGGACTTTTTTCAAATGCAATCGGATTTGTTGAGTGAAGATGGAAATTTTCACCTAATTTTAACTATTTGAAATTTTAAAAAATAAAAATTAGATTGTTTTTTGTTGTTCGATTCCTGCTTTAGGCTAAGAGGAGATCAAGTTTTGTTGTTTGTTTTGCGTTTTGTCCTCCTCCTCATTATTTCTGCTGAGTATATATATATATATATTTTCCCTTTGTGCTCCTGTGTTTTAGCATCTCCTGGTCTTTCTGTATTTGTTGCTCAGCCTTTTTTTTTGCTCTTTATTTTGTTCTTTATTCTATGTTGCACTGAAGGAGCTGCTCTTAATCTCATTGTACATGTGTATAGTGACAATAAAGGCATTCTATTCTATTCTATTCCCTCAAACACTGGACTTTAGACTAATAATTAACACACACATACAGACACACGTAGCTTTCGGCGGTGGTGGGGTGATGTTGGGATTAAGTGCTATTTTTATTGGTCATAGAGTTACAAAAGAGAAAATATGTCTTCATTGATAGACTTTATTGAAAGGTGCAAAGGCTCAAAGGTGAAGGCCACACTTTCATTCCCATATCTTATATAATTGATGATGTACTGCAGTTAGTAATTTCATGCATTTTATTAATCTAAGTGGCCAATGATCTCCTCCGCCAAATAGAAAATCATTGAGACGGGTTATCAAGAACTGCACTTATCGGTGATTTACTTATTTACAGAGGAATTAATATCAGTGCAAATTAGTCGGTGAGACAATAAATGTATATGTAACAGAGTTGTGGGTTAGCTTGTGCTAACGTAGACTCCATCAGACTGAGCTGAACTGAATTAAATTTAACTGAATTAAAGTGGAATTAATTGAATTCAAAGGAAGTGAAGTGAAGTAAATTAAATTTAACTGAGAACTTGTTTGAACTGAACTGAACTGAGATTATTTGAATTGAACTGAACCAACCTGAACCGAATTAAACTAAAGTAAAGTGAACATAACTGAAGTAGTTTAAACTCGACTGAATTTAATTGATATTAGCAGCTAGAAGGTTGCCGGTTCACATCCCGGTGAGGACGCCCGGGATCTTTCTGCGTGGAG
>NW_007578382.1:267341-281212 GCF_000690725.1 Stegastes partitus | reverse complement strand
AGATGATGGATGGATTGAACTGAACTAAATGAAGCTGGAGTGACTTAAATTGAACTGAACTGAACAATGAATAGTTCATCTGTTTGTTTTACATGAACACCAGTGCTTCTGTTTCTGGTATTTCCTTGTAGGTTGATGATTAACGACACCATTTGCTAAAAAACAATCACACTTTTTAACACGTTTATTTCCACATCAACCTTCATATGTTACACATTTGGGCATCCACTTACAACCAAACAAAATAATGGTCATTTATTAGACCAACACCAGCTTTCCTCTTTTCCATTAATTTTCACAAACACACACACACACACACACACACACACACATGCGCACACACACACTCTCTCTCTCCTACACACACACACTGCCCAGAGGTATAAAGGTGAGTGTCGGTGTGCAGTTTCTCCAGTCAGAGACGACCGACTCAAGCCGCACTCCTGTCCTCTGCTCTTCCTCTCGGCAAAATGACTCAAGAATATGATTATTTCGGATTCTCCTACATACGTAAGACGGCAAAAAACGACACAGGGGAAATCGCCATCAATAATCCAGCCGATATCTCAGTTATCGTGATTTACTTCTTGGTTGTCTTGGGTGTCGGAGTATGGGTGAGTTGCCTGATCCTTCAGTTTGCAATTGTTTAAATCTTTTTTTTTTCTCTGTTAGTCACGACAGCTTCACACCTATAAGTTGTTTTACTAAGAAAACCTCAACAATTTACAGCTAAGATTTAATCTAAGAACTTTAATTCTGTCTGTTTTTAACCAGAAACAAAAAGTGATTTATATGTTGGTAAAGACTAACTGTGGATAAATCAGAGGCATCCTAACGTTTTGCAGCAAAGGCTTTGTGTAGATCTTTTACAGCGGCACTAAAGTAAATGAGACACAAATGGACCGATGTTGTGCAATCACAGCATGTTACCTAGCAACCTGTTTCCTGATTGTTTTACAGCAGATCACTTTATTTTTTAACAATTCAAAGTTTGCATATTTCTGTCAATTAGATTTATTTGTGAGCAGAATTGTTTGATTTTCAAGTTGTGTGCAATGATTCTGTTGTTTTCATCTCCTATGCTGACCATTGTTACAGAGAGGGGGGGGGGGGATGCAGCAAATGTGACAGATGAAAGTAGTGTGTGTTGCTAAAATGCTAAAATGTCCCATCGTCCTGTTCCAGGCTATGGTCCGCACCAACCGGTCCACTGTGGGTGGCTACTTCCTTGCAGGGAGGAGTATGGTGTGGTGGCCGGTGGGTACCTGCTAAGATTATTACAACTCTGTTTTTATTCTTTTATTAATCTTCTTGCAAGGAGTGGCATTATGAGGAACACACTGATAATTTTGTGTTAATGGCTAATATAAAATCTGTTTGCCATAATGGAGGTGCTTCCTGTGCCCGCTCATACCATAAAGTCATAATCAGATTTTAATATTCAATAAAGAATACTTCAACCAATTCCATAAGCACAACAACAACAACAAAAAAAAAGTAGAAATAATACACATCACTAACTTATCTGACTGCGCTCTCCACAGATCGGAGCGTCACTCTTTGCCAGTAACATTGGCAGCGGCCACTTCGTGGGAATCGCTGGCACTGCTGCAGCTGGAGGAATAGCCATCGGTGGCTTTGAATGGAACGTGAGTGTTTGTTATCAATTGTTACACAAATGTGTTTATAACCTGTGACACAGAGGTCGGCTATCTCAGGTGAGCTGATGGTCCAAAGATTACCAACGGAGTTTCACCCTGCGTAGGCTGGAAGGAAGCTGTTTATTTATTTGATTGTTTCCTTGTTTGTTTGTTTGTGGGTTTCAGGCTCTTATTGTTGTCGTCATTCTGGGATGGCTCTTTGTGCCCATCTACATTAAAGCTGGGGTAAGCAGAACACTCAGGCCACATGCTGGTTTAAAAACTCTCCATGCATGTACATATTTATTAATCTAAATGTGCACTCAAAGAAGAGTCAAGCAAAGTGGAGTGAAGCATAACAAGTTGTCGATGTTTCCAGGTGGTCACCATGCCCGAGTACCTGAAGAAGAGGTTCGGAGGAAGCCGCATTCGCATCTATCTCTCTGTGCTCTCCCTGTTCCTCTATGTTTTCACCAAGATCTCAGTAAGTTGCCACGACTGTTCCCGTGTCAACATTGTGCCTTTATTGGATGTTATTGGCTAAAGTGACGCATTGTTTTTCCTCTCCACTCAGGCAGACATGTTCTCTGGCGCCATTTTTATCAACCAGGCTCTTAAGTTGAACATCTACCTTGCTGTTGTCCTGCTGCTGCTAATCACTGCACTGTACACTGTCACAGGTCTGTCCACAGGGTGAATTTGCTTCCTTTTTACACCGATCTTACATATTTTGCTCATAAACTAGAGCCAGAAGTCTTATCTGCGTAAATGGCACCATGACTGGGGGTTAAAGTCTTGTCAAGGCCATATGTAGACACACACACACAACAGCTATCTTTCCTCAGAGCTAGTTTATCTGTGGTGTTATTGTGGTTAATTACCCATGGACTGCGATAAGCATGAACTGGCCTTCTGTTGCTGCTCTGTTACAATCCATCCACAATTGGACTTAAGTTTTACAAGATGACCACTGAAAGAGCGGTTGCATAATAATATGATAACCTGATTTTTTTTTTTTTTTTTAAGTACTTTGGTTCAATTCAGTTGTGTTTATCTGCCACCACGCCACGGTGCGCGTCATCTCAGGTCACCTTACATAATAGGGTGAAGAAACCAGAGCATTATGTCACAGAAACAAAGCCAGTAAATCCCTTTGAGTTCTTTGGAAGGAACATCTTCCGGCAGAACCAGGCTCAGGGAGGGCAGCTGTCTGCCTCGACTAGTTATGGAGAGGGGAAAGGGGAGACAGAACAGGATGGCAAAGAAGAAGAAAAAAATAAGCAATACATACGACAACTGTAAGTAGCTGGGAGGTTGATGAGGCCATATCTGCAGAGAGAGCAAACTACAGGAGAGAGAAGTTAGTGACATGCAATGATGGCATATTACTGTATGGAGAGGGAAAGAGAGTAGAGCAGAGGGGTTCTCAATGCATCATGGGAAGTCTTCCAGGAGTCTAAACCTATTGCAGCATAATGAAGGGCTGAGTCACCTGAGCTGTATTGTTCAAAACAGAAAGTTTTAGCCTAATTCAAAAAACAGAGGCAGTGCCTGAACCCTAAACCAAGACTGAGAGCTGGTTCCACATTAGAAGGGCCTAACAGCCAAAGGATGGGCCTCCTGTTCTACTTCTGGAAACTCTGGGAATCAGAAGTAAATCTGTACTCACAACACAGCGCTCTGTTAGAGAAATATGGGACGATAAAGTCTTAAAGTTTGGTCATCAAGAGCTTTGTATGTGAGAAGCAGGGTTTTAAATGATAATACAACAAAGAGAAGCTAACATGGCAGGACTAAGGCTGCTCCTGTTGTTTCAGTTTTTTTTAGTTATTGGGACATCCTGACGATAAGGAATTGCAATTTCCCAGCATAGCAGTAAGAGATTCATCAATTAGTTTTTCAGTATCACTCTGAGACAGGATGTTTTTAACAGTATTGCACAATAAGTTCTGTTATGTACATCTGAGGCTGATCGATGATGTCACATATTGTGTCTCAGGTGGACTGGCTGCTGTGATCTACACAGACACCTTACAGACCATCATCATGGTTGTTGGATCTTTCATCCTCATGGGCTTCGGTAAAATGATAATTTCTTTTTTTATCCTTATGTTCTGTTTTGTAGTTATTATGACAGGACAAGTCTTGTTTGTGATGATAAGTAAAAACCTCTGTTATATGGTCTTGCTCATATCCACAGCTTTCTACGAGGTGGGTGGCTATGAAAACTTCGAGGATAAATACATGACTGCCATCCCCAACATCACGGCTAACATCAGCGAAAGCTGCTATGAGCCTCGGGGAGACTCCTTCCACATTTTCAGGGATGCGATCACAGGAGACCTGCCATGGCCGGGCCTGGTGTTTGGACTCACCATTCAGGCCACCTGGTACTGGTGCACCGATCAGGTCAGTGAAGAGAAGGAGCAGAACTGCTGGGCATTTGTCTGGCCACTTCTGATTGTGAGGATACTTCTGCTGATTCAGTGGCAGCTTTTTACTAGCCTACGAGCAACACAGACTGATTTGGTTGATTCCCACACATCTAAGGGCCTTTATCTTTGTCAGATTTGCTCAGCTGGTCTGCAGCGGCCTGCTGTGAGTCAATAATAGGACTATTATTTTGACCTTAAACCCTTAAGCTGTAGGTTTAAAAAATAAAAAATAAAAAAGTGAGGCCACAGTTAACAACTTGGGCTCTAAGGATATGAAATACTTTGAGAATTCCTCCAGCAAAATGTTTTATTCCCATACAACCACAATTGCGACTCCACCAAATGTAGTGCAACAGCAAAATCAAGCACAACGACGCTGCAATTATTTTAAACACAGTTGCAGCAGGCAGTCTCTTCATTGAACGTGCTACAGTCGGGCACCTTTGAAAAATGGCATCAGGTTGCTTTTTTAATAATAGATACAGCCTAGTCCTGCTACAGGTGCCTGTTGGGTGGAAAGGGTTAATGAATACCCAGATCCTGAAATGAAAGCAACAGAGAGATTAACGCTGGAGCTCAGTGAACAGCTAGATGCTAATTCAAATGAAATCCAGCACACGCAAGCGTGACAGTTACCCTGCTGTGTCAGTCAACAGAAGAAGATCATTTGCTTTTCAGGATCACTCAGCAAACAGGTTGAGTTGAACTGAAAGATAGGAAGTGATTTTTAAATCCAACATAGCCATTTTCCATCCATTTACTCAACCAATACTCCATACATGGCACAGGTCATTAACTTAAAGTCCCCCATCCTCTTATCGCTTGACCTAGAAAAACATCTGTAACAATATAATCCGCAGCAGGGTCATTATATATATGTGTGTGTATATGTGAGGAATTTGTACAACTCTAGTCTGTAATTGACATATGTTTGTAGTGAGGTAACAGTATGAAGTAGCAGGAAGTTTACTAGTGTGGTACAAGGGTCTAGAAAAGGGGTTCAGTTGCTTACCAGCGCTACATGATGATACGGATCTTTTCCCGCCTGTAGGTGATTGTCCAGCGCTGCCTGTCCGCCAAGAATCTGTCTCACGTTAAGGCCGGTTGCATCCTGTGCGGCTACCTGAAGCTGCTACCCATGTTCCTCATGGTGTTCCCCGGGATGATCAGCAGGATCCTCTATCCTGGTGAGTGTGTAGACGTCTGTCACTCACTGGCTGATAGTAACTCATGTACATTTTTACCACAAACATAATGGTGGATTTAAACATTTCTTAACATGTACTATCTAGATGTGGTGGCATGTGTGGACCCGAAAGAATGTTTAGACCACTGCGGTGCCAGTGTGGGCTGCACCAACATCGCCTATCCCAAACTGGTGGTGGATCTCATGCCCGATGGTGGGTGGCTTAAAACCTTTTGTCTTTTCAGCTGTAGATGCAAATTGCCACCTCTTCTTGCAATTTTTTCCTCTTCTTAATCTGTTTTTCTGTCTCCTTCAGGTCTGCGAGGTCTCATGCTGGCTGTGATGCTGGCCTCTCTGATGAGCTCCCTCACCTCCATCTTCAACAGCGCCAGTACTCTGTTCACCATGGACATCTACACCAAGGTCCGGCCCAAAGCCAAGGAGAGGGAACTCATGATTGCTGGAAGGTAAAACACATTTTTGTGGTTGTGTTCAATATGAGTTACTAAATTCTTTGGTGCCACTGTTTCTAAATGTGCTTTTCATCTGTGTATAGAGTGTTTATCTTGGCCCTGATCGGTGTGAGCATCGCCTGGATCCCTGTGGTGCAGTCAGCCCAGAGCGGTCAGCTCTTCGACTACATCCAGTCTATCACCAGCTACCTCACTCCACCCGTCGCAGCCCTCTTTATGCTCGCCATCTTCTGCAAACGTGTCAATGAAATTGTGAGTTGATTCTTCAAATCAATGGTGTTTTTTTCAGAAGAAAATTGTTCTTGAGCTTAAATGTTATGGTATTTGCAATGCCTGTCTTTCAATCTGCACCATGTTTGTTTCATACATGTATTTGATCTGTATATTCACATAGTGATTTCATGGATGGACAGAATCTCACATGTACCGTTTGAACTTTTTGGGGATTATATCCTCATAGAAGAACCTCAGAGTAATTTGGTGGAAGCATTCCCAAAGTCTCAAGGTCCTACATTTCTCTGTTCTACAAATGCCCCCTTCCAGGATCCTACGTTCCCCAGTTACATATAGCGCATAATGGGAACCTGAAAGACTTGTTCCCCACTTCTGCATCTGCTTAATATGACATTGGATTGTGGGAAATCATCAAAAGGGTTTTCGGTTCTCCAGCACTTCCATACGACTCTCAGTCTGATAGTCGTGAGCCATCAGCATGAAGGAACATACAACCCCGGGAATGTAGTTACGCTTCCCATGTGTAGAAATACACTTTACTGCTGAGACTGGCTAGCTTACTTCAGCGTTTAGACTGAAAACAACAGAAAACATTCACTTTGACTTTGTCTGAACGTACACGCACCTTAAAAGTTCGGGGAATAGTCTCCGCTAGTTGCCTGGTAACTCCTTCTGGCCAAGAAATAATGTAGAACTGAACACAGAAGTTTAAATATCTCAGGATCTCGTTCACAAGTGACTAAACTGATGGAACACAAGATGGACAAACGGATTTGGGCAGCATCAGCAGTAACGCAGGTGTTGTACTGGACCGATGTGCTGAAAAAGGAGCTGAGCAGGAAGACGAAGCTTTCAATTTACCTGCCGATCTATGTTCCAAACCTCACCTTCGGTCATGAAGTCTGGGTAGCGTCTGAAAGAATAGGATCGTGGACATAGACTGCTAAAATGGGTTTTATCCATGAGAAGGTGGGGTTCAGCCTTACAGACAGGCTGAGGAGCTCGGTTATCTGAAGACAGCTCGTAGAAGGGTTGTCACGTCAAAAGTCGCAGCTGAGGTGTTTTGGGGGCATCTGGACGTTTTCCTTTGAAGGTTTATCAGGCACATCCAACTGGGAGGTGACCCCAGAGTAGACCCTGGAGGGATTACACATCCTATCTGGATGTGTAATGTCGATTTCCCAGGAGGAGCTGGAAAATGTTATAGAGGAGAAGGACGTCTGGAATAATCTGTTTAGCCTCCTGCCATTTTATTACAACTCCAGATAAACAGAAGAAAATGGATGGACGGTTCCTGTAATGTAAAAGCACAACTTGACCCTTTTCACTCTTTGGTTTCCAAACAGTTTAAACCAAATAGATGCATGTTGACTTATAAGCATTAGAAGTACCCGTTTTTAGTTCATATGTTGAGCTACAGCCAATAACCAATAGTCATTTTTCATTCGATGTAATTTGTCGCGCTATACACCATTGCTGTTTCACAACAAGTGTCTCCGTCTAAACCAATGTTTCTCTCCTTCTTTTCTTTCTTCAGGGTGCATTTGTCGGCCTGGTGATCGGCCTGTTGATCGGCCTGGCCAGAATGATCGCTGAGTTTGCTTTCGGTACAGGCAGCTGTGTTCACCCCAGCAACTGTCCCACCATCATCTGTGGAGTCCACTACCTCTACTTCTCCATCATCCTGTTCGCCATCTCCTGCATCATCATACTCTCAGTCTCTGTTATGACCGAACCCATCGACGACAAGCACGTACGTGACCGATGCCAGATAAGGCGAAATAAATCATTAACGCGTTTACTGGAAGACACTCATGTTCCAAGTTGGCATGCATGGGAGTGAAAAGAAGTAACCAAACAGCAAAAAGTTTTTAAAAAAGCAAACACACAAACTGTCATCAGATTCCTGACCTGCTTTACAAGATGACTAATGAGGATCTTAGACTTGTCCAACTATATTATTCAAGCATCACCAAAGTAGTTGGAATCTCTCAGTTCATTTTCGATTTCCAGAGGGCACAGACCAAATGACGTTGGACTCAGCTGGATAGACCAACAACCGACCAGAGCAACAATGCTGAGCCATGGAAGAATTAAACAGGCTTTTGTTGTTCTTCTTGAGAAAATATACCATCCACTTTTTTTAAATACTGACCAAAAAAAAGCAGATTTTAAAGATCAGTTCACATCAGTGGCAGCCATTTTGGCTGACTGGCAAACTCCCTCAGTGATGCTCCTTTGTACAGTCACTGCATAAAAGTCGCTGCATTTTAAATTCTGCCAGACCAAATAAAACACGAGCTCTCAGATTTGTCTGGGATACAAATGTGTGTTTGCTGCCAAGGTTCTCTTTTCACTTCAAAGCTTAGCAAAAGGTGCTTTGTTGTGTAATGTACTTTTGCACACAACTAATTTGTTTTAAATGATGTGTTGTTTGACCAGCTGTACCGACTGGTCTGGAGCCTGAGGGACCGCACGGAGGAGAGGATTGACCTCGAACAGGACGACTGGGATCACAAAGCGGATTCCAACAGCGTGGACGACGACGGTAATGAGCGAGCATTACGAGCACACGCATGCACACTCATACGCACGTGTACGAGCAGATTTTCTTCATTGTCTGTTCTGTTTACAGAACCCCGAGAGAAACCCGGCATGTGCAAGAAGGCACTGATGTGCTTCTGCGGACTGGAAGAGGAAAAGGCTCCCAAGCTGACCAAAGAGGAGGAAGAGGAGCTGCAGAGGAAGCTGACGGACACCTCGGAGAAGCCGCTGTGGAGGAACATCGTCAACGCCAACGCCCTCATCCTCCTGTGCGTGGCCGTTTTCTGCCACGGCTACTTCGGTTAAAGAAACTCAAGGACTTCAAATCCCTCTTTGGAAAAATTTAACTTATATTTCAGTGATAAGATATTATATTAATATTAATTTATGACCAAAACAAGCAGCCAGTAGCTATTAAATATTAAGACAATGCACTTGTGTACCTTTCTGCGCTCTCTACCACTATGTGTACTTTATGCTGTGTGTGGCTACACACCTCATCCAGGACATATTGTATATTTTTGTAAAGAAACCGCAATGCCTGATAACTTTTCCTGGTATTTTTTTTTTACCACTGAAGTTACTTAGTAAGCTATATTGTAATATATTAACGCATATTACACTTAAAACATGTTAAATAAGTGCATAAATATTCACACCTTTGTATGCTAGTCGTTGTTCTGACCCCCTCCTCCTCCACATTTGTAGATCTTTCTTCTTCGTTCTCACTTTTGCTGCTTTTGTGAATATTGACATGATGATTGAGGCTATGTAAATTAAAACAGCTGAAAGTTAACTCACACTTGTCTTCACTTGAACAGAGATTGTTGTAGTGGAAGTTCCTGATTTGGGATATAAGCCACAACTTCTTGAGGATTACCTGCACGTACATATTTATCCTTATAATGTACATTTCATTCTAACTCACCCACATAAATGCTTCTTTATTGTCTCATGGACTCTCTAGTTTGCATGTATGTGATGTGAAACAGAAATGTAATTCAGGAGTCTGCTTTCAGTCATAAAGAGAGAGAACTTGGCCGTCAAAATACCAGCAAAATCCTTCATAATTGCTGCATGTGCTGCCTCCTTCTTCTTTAAACTGTGTTTTCTCTTGACGTGCGCTCAAAGTCCACGTCGCGTCTTCGATCGATCCACCTTACTGTATGTTGTCTTAGGTGTTAATGAATAAAAGCATCTCAGGGAAGAAGGGCTGTGAATCGCTCAAAACACACCGTCTGACTCTCTTTACTTCCCTCTAGTGGTTTTGCTGTTTGTCTTGATAATCCTAAAAAAACAGATTTCTCGTTTATTTCGTTAAACACCTTTAACTGAGGTTTTGTTGAGAACCGTCGAATGAAAAACAAACACTTTCTCATAAGGCCTGTAAGTCATTAGCACACCTTATTACCTCGGCCTTATCGCTAACTCTGGGGTTAATGTACACTGAGTGTGCCGTCGAATGGTTTACGATTTCTCGCCTTTAAGCCGCGTGCTTTCTTTCCCGTAACTTTATCTGTTTAACGCGTGCCAAACTCTCCTCCATCTGCAATCTACTTTATATCTCTTTGAATCATACGTCTGGCAGCGATTCTGCTGATTAATTTGGTGATTAAGTGTATAAAAAAACCCCTCAAAGGTCAGTCTGGAGGCTTGTCTCGCTGTCACTGGTTGTTTTTTTTCTGACTGCTGAGAGCCGGACGGGCCCTGTGATAAGTCACGTAGAGACCAGACATGTTTCAATAGGGCTGATTGATATATGGGAAGCTGAAATACAATGGGAGTATAATGATATTTTAAATACTGTCATATATCAAAGTATGGTGTTCACAACATCTCTATGAAAGACCACAAGAAGCAGCAGCAGTTTGTTAACAAAACGTCCATTAAAATCAGGAAATAAGGTTAAATGACAAATACTTAATGCTTCACAAAAAGCATATGATTGTGTTAAATCAAATTTATCTCAATCACAGCGTCGTATTTATGTAAAAACAGTGATGAGGTGCATCAAAGACACAACCTGAGCTTCACAAAGCTGCTAAATGTTAGAAACTAAAGAGACTTTTGATGTGTTTCTCTGCAAGCAGGTCGAAAATGATAAATGAAATGAATATGAAACAGCGCTTTGCTCTGTCCAAGTATCAGCGAGGACAGCCAGGGTTACGACACAAGCAAAGACGTGGTCAACAGGCAACGATGGCTGAAACACGGGAGCCTCCTACTGGTGCAGCAGCTTCACTACATGGAGCTAAATGCCTCCGTGCAGGATGTCGCTCAGGTTGCAACTCTTGTGCAATTGGTTGGACTTTATCCTGACGCGTCTGTTGTCACACCTAAGATCCAAATATCCTGGAATGAAAGCTCATTCCTTTGCTTATGTTCCTACAGACAGGCATCAGTCGTTATTTGTTATCTCAGTGGAAGATTGCTGCGCTCACAAGTCACATTTTGGGCTTCGGATGACCTCGTCCTGCTTATGTAAAGGTACACAGCAGGTACTTCAAAAAGTTCTGGGCCTCACCCAGTACCAAGAGGCGTAACTCTCATTTTGGGCTGTAGTCGTATACTAGAAAAAAATAAAGATAAGAGAGGAGATAGGAGAGATAAGATAAGCCTTCAGTAATCACACAGTGGGGACATTTGCAATGAGGATGGTGCAAACATTTAAGGAATATCAGTACAAAAAAAAGAAAAAGAAAAATGATTCTGATGACAAACATGTCGTAGGATCACACAATATAAATTAAACCAGGTTTCTTCAAAGCCAAAATATCCTTTCAAGTTGTCTTCAGCCTGTCTCTCTGCTGACAACCTGTTTAGTCTTCGTCTGGTCCTACTGTCTGAGCAACTGGTATGACTTTGGCCTTCAGCTCCTTATAGCTTCCTGTGACCTGCACTTCACCTCTCAAAGCCGCAGCAGGAAAACTCTTATACTGACACTCTTGACTTGGCCTCTGCCAGAAACCTCTTGGACACACATTTTTGTAATGTTTTGGCTCACTGGCATCAAAAAAATGTTTGCTCTCCTCTGCAGTAAACACAAATTGAAAATCTGCATTTTGGGGCATTAACACTGGATCTACCTGCTGGTTTCTTCATTTATTGTAAGATGTCTGTAAACTGTCAGAGAGAGAGAAAAAAAAGATAAATGTTTGCAGAATTGAACAGATGCTTGAGATGATATATTCAACCAGAATTTAAAACACACCTTTGTATATATATATTTACATTACTATCATTTAGAAAAACCATCAAATCTTCACATTTTAGAAGCTTGATCTCGTCATTTTCTGGCATTATTGCCTGAAAAACAACAATTTTAGTAGTTGTAGGTTATTTTCTGTCAGTCAGTTGTACACCAGTATACACACATCAGCAGGCTGCAACTGCATTCGGAGATTACACCCTATAAGTTATGTATGCAAGAAGACAGAGTAATTAATAACTTCATAACAATATTAAGGCTTGCTAGCTTCCTACTTACCGTGCTGTGAGAGATGGTCTTCCAGTTGCTCTCACAGAAGGGAAGTTTCCAGCAGGAGTCCCGGTCAAGAAATGGCCAGGCACAAAGTCAGATTTCCCGTGAGGCTGCACTCTTTGCGTGCGACTGAGGGCGTTCACATTCAAGTGAAACTTACTCAAAGTAATAAGTCACATAAGAAGATTAAGATGATTGATTTTGAATAAGTAATAACTGCAGTTACTGACACTGATAAGTATAATTAGGCCTTTCCAAATATTCTGAATGAAATTTACCAAACAAATTAAGGACATTTCAAAAATATAATTTGTTAACCGAATGCAAATTTATTTCAATGAAATAAACTTAAATAATAAATGTAAAGTTAACATACAATTACCTGTTAAATTTTTAGGCAGTTCATTTGGTATCTCCAACTCAAACAATCAACTGAATGTGTTCCAGAGATTTTATTACGGCAGTGCAGCTGTTTCTCACTGTGATATACACAAAGCCACTGAATTACTTTTTAGAGTGGAGCCTGTTTTTAATGAGTGACCCATTTACACTATTATCAACATCTTTGTGCTGCATAGCTGAAATGAAACATAAAACAATATCATGGATTAAATCTTTCATTTACAATGAATTTAAAAATGTAAGACTAAAGAAAATCTATAAGGGCTGTAACTTATGTGCATAAACTAATCTTCAAGGCATCATTTTATTAAAGTTTAAATCCACTCACAGTCACATCCTCCTGTCCACCAATCAGAACTTAGCTTTAAGTCAAAGTCTGATTGTGGTTTTTTATAATTTCTTTTTCGCTGTAGGTCACATCCGGTTAACCACATTGACATAGTTCTGGAAAAGCAGGTGCACAGACCAGAGAGTTTTAAAATGAAAAACAACAACTGAGGTGGAATGGTGTCATCAGGCCTGTGCATTTTACTTTTACTCATTTGTTTTTGCTTTTAAATAAGAATAATAAGAAGGCAGTAATGTGCAGGTGAGGGTAGAGGACATAGAGTTATCTCAGAATAAAGTCTGGTTGTGGGGTTGCCTCATCTAAAAGCTCACTAATCGCTAATCTAACTGGGGTTGAAAGCTCTCACGCTTTTTGCACGACACACCTGCTCTCAGGTTCTGTCTCAGACTTTCATGCTGCCCAAACAAATCTCACATCAAATAAGAGGAAGCTTCAAGCCCCTAATTTATGATAAACAGTAAAAGCTAAACAGGCTTTTGGCTGCACATATTTCCATATTTCATCCTCGACACTGGACCATAAACATCACAGAGTTGTTGGAGGTAAACACAGCAGACATCTTTGGTGTAAGTTGACCTTTTGCCTTGTTGACTTTGCTCTGTTACAAACTCTGTAAAGAATAATTGGTCAGATTGATGAAATTCACAAATAGTAAATAAAATACAGGTTTTAACAATAAAGTACCAGAAGTATAGTTTGTTGCTTCCAGCTGATGGTAAGAGTCTTTTCTCTGAGTTTATTTACATGCACCAGATAACAGCAGAATCCATATGATAATATAGGTTAGGTAAGCAACATGAGGTAAGAACCTGCATACAATTTATTAGTGTTTTCATCAGCAACACAGAGCAGATTAGATTTAATAACTATTAGTTATTGATTTAAGGTACTGGGTTATGAGACTTTATGGGTCAGTCTTCTCTCACCAGCACCACCATCTCATTACATGGTCTGTTTAGAAGGTCCATCACACACAATAATATTATTACCGAATAAATTGTTGTTGAAAAATAAAATGAAAGATAGAATAAACGAACTTCAGCTGGTAGTTAAAACTTTTGTGTCACAAGGCAACACAGACTTATCTATATATACTTTTTTTTAAGTACTTCCAAGGTACTACATAT
>NW_007578382.1:248333-265342 GCF_000690725.1 Stegastes partitus | reverse complement strand
TATATAATATTGTTGGTATTTTCATTAATATTTAATATATTCAGGTGCATTTGCATATTTAATACCATTGTACAGTCTTTATTTTTTAGCTACTCAGGTATTCTCGTAGCAGCTGGACTTGCTTGAGTTCCTTGAAGACGTCTCATCCAAGAGGCTTCATCAGGTCTGACTGAGTATTTGGGAGTTCCAGATACTGATTTCCTTAAGGAGCCATTAACACCTGAGTTTAGGTTTCAGTTGGGGGTTTGTATCTGGAACTCCCAACTAGTCAGTCAGAACTGATGAAGCCTCTTGGATGAGAGGTGGAAGGTCTTCAACGAACTCAAGCAAGTCCAGTTGTTAATCTACGAGAATAACCACAATTTGGAGGACTGAGAATCTTCACAGACATGTTGCTGCAGACTTCGGGTAGAACGCCCTTCTTCTGGCGCAGGAGTACGAAAGAACTTCCAGAAAACTTGCAGACTACAAGAATCATTTACATTTCAACCTGAGATGCAGACAACACGACATAATCCCCAACAAACCCCCAACTGAAACCGAAACTCAGGTGTTAAAGGGTCCTTAAGGATATCTGGAACTCCCAACTGGTCAGTCAGAACTGATGAATCCTCTTGGATGAAATGTCTTCAAGGAACTCAAACAAGTCCAGTTGCTATGATTAATCGACCAGAATAAGCTGGAGGACTGAGAGTCTTCACAGACAGCGACTCAGGTAAATACCTATGATAAATAATCTACAGCTGTTGTTGATGTAATTACTGCCCAGCAATGGTCATGAATATTGCAAGTTCTAGAGACATATTTAACATGATTTTGACAGTCATTTATACATCAAGTCGTCTAAAACAAATGCTGCCAGACAACAGAAATGACAGAAACCGAAGTTTGAGCAACCTGTGTTGCAGCAGTGTTGTGTTATGTTGCGACTCTTCCTCAAACTTGCTGCTTAAAACTCGTCCAAACAAGAGCTGTTTGGTGTTCACAGTTTGTCCTCGCCTCCAGTGGAGCTCATTACATTATGCATTTGATGGCCACATTATGTAAGCACATCCCTCTCACATTGATTTAAAATTCACGTCGTGTTTTTTTTTTTTTCCCACTTTGATCTGAGGATTATTTATTGGTCAGCACGAAAGCTTGAGCAGAACCAGAACTTATTAAAAATCCTCGTTACGCAACATCACTGCTTGTGTTGTGGGAGATTAGGATGTTGGGACTTTATAGAAACTAGGCAGTCATTTTTTTATTTATTTTTTCAATGTCTTAATGAGGAGTTAATACAAATGACACCTTTCTGCTGCACCGAGGCTCTGCTCAAACATGACTCGCATGTGGTCTGTGATGAAGCTTCTCCAGAGCTTCCAGTCGGCAGCTTAACACAAACTTAATTTGCGAGTGAATTTATGCTCATGTCAGATGCGCTGCTCTCTGTGTATTGGCTCTGTTTACACCGGCTTCCTGTACTTCCTGTGCGCCTGGCCGGTACCATATGTGTGAGCCTGTGCACATAAAGCATGACTGATGGCTTTTGGTTTCTCAGGAGGCTGTGTGCAAATGTGCATATGTATGTTTAGATGTGGTGGTGGTGGGGAGTATTGTCAACGCTCCTCATTGGCTGAAATATTTTCTCTGGCAACGGGAAAACGTGATCCTGCCTGCAGAGGCACTGCAGTGTGTGCTGCAGCGAGAGAGGGCGAACGACAGAGCGAGAGAGGCAGAGTGTGAGTGAGTGAGGGAGAGAGAGAGAGAGAGAGAGAGAGAGAGGGGAGGGGGTGGGCAGGCAAAACCAACCACATGCATAAGGAGGCAGCCAGAAGCACAGAGACACAGAGAGAGGACGAGTGTGTGTGAGTGAGTGTGTGTGCATGTATGTGTGAAAACACTGCGCATGTGTGACTGAGAGATGATGCACTGACTGGAGCAGACGGAGGAGCAGAAAGAGCAGTAATGAACGGCAGCTGAGTCAAGAGGAGAGCTAACAGAAGGAACAAGAAGAAGGAGAGAGGGTTTTACCTGAAGAGAAGGAGAAGGAGCACTCAGCACAGAAGCTCACCAGAGAATAAGCTGTAAAAAAAAAAAAAAAAAATCTGAAAGAAGAAGGAAAAACAGGGGATGGAGAAAGAGATACCGGAGGGAGACGGTCAGCCACAGCTCGGAGGAGAAGGGCTGGCGGAGTGAAGGACAAAGGTACCAGAGGAGGAGAGGAGGGATGCGGAGGTCGATGAGAACAGCCTGAGACATGATCCTCCATCTTACATCTCCTCCATCTTTTCCTCCCCTCGCTGCAGCTCGTTGTTCATCCTTGTAGAATAAAACAGGAGAGGAGAGAGCGTCCCCATCCCCGTCCCCGCCTCTGGACAAAGCAGCTTGGTTTATCATCACAGAGCAGCGAGGCATCAACCCAGGAAGGACGGGAACGAGACGTGAAGGCGGACAGGTGAGGATGAGATGAGGCTTTTTTATCTGTTTTGTGGTGTTTTCTGTGTCTTTGAATCTGTCTGTTTGCGATGTGTGAGGTGTGGCTCATCTACGCCGATGCTCTTTTCTGTGTGTGTCTCTATGTGCAAGCATGACACAGGCAGAGGTTGCCGTATGCTTTGTTACGTTAAGCTGGGATTTGCATGGTGGTTGCATCATAGCCGTCCATTTTGCAGACATGTACACACACACACACACACACACACACACAGACGCGCACACAGCTGCATGAATGGAGACACACATGTACGCCCACAGACACACACACACACACACCTGCGCACCTGCTTATCTGCACCGACCATAAACAGTGGTTGGAAACTGTGAATAGAGCGGTTTGGGTGCAGATGCTATCTTGAGGGTTTCCTGTCTCCAGCCGCCGTGACATTTGACAGACCTCTGCACAGACAGACAGCGGGGGCAGGTGGAGGAGGGAGGGCGAGGGGTGGCGGGCAGGGAGGGGGGGTAAAAGGGACGGGGCAGGAACGGCCTGTTCTGTAGTTGTCAGCAAACACTAAAGCATCTCCATATTGGCCATACATTGGCGCTGCAGTGAGAGCGCTCCATGCTGCGATTGCATAACTGCTGCTCCCGAACGCACCCCTCCCACAGGCGAAGCAGCACACTGACTCCATCTCACACTGTCCAAATATTTTGGCCACCTCAGTCCCATCTCGAATACGAGCGGCTCTCGAGCATCATCGCTGCTGTCCGCCTTCAACCAGCGCGGAGGCAGCCTCTTTAAAAGAAAAAAAATCCATGGCCTTAATCAATACGGTTGTTATTGAAGAGGTGGGCACTTGCAGAAGCTTTTTGCTTCATAAATCTTCCATGAGGTCTGTGTCAGGTGGAGCGATGATTGCTTTATGTTTTTCTGCCTGTGTGCAGCTCTGCCATGTTGCTGTGGGAGCTACGTACACGAGAACAAAGAGCACTTGGCTGTAATGAATTGCGAGGCAAAATGGCCGATGTCTGCCATGAATGACAGCGGGGCTGAATTATTAAAAACAACACCTCGCCACGCACGCACCGAGCACTTTCTGCCCAAGCAAAAACACCAACATCCGACTGCACTTACGCAGTTCACTGTAATTGTGACAGATGGATGGACGCGAGCATCGTATGTGGATTTAAATCCTGGGAATAATATCTAGATGCATTTAAATACTGGCAGTTACAGCAACCCATTCATGAAGAAAACATGTTTTTGCATTGAAAAGCACAACATGTTAAGGCTTTACATATCACGGCTGTAACACATATATACACACCTGGAACACAGCAAACAAGCAAAACACACAGTTGCATCCACTCGCTTTTCTTTCTAAGTCGTAAAATCTGCCACACAACAAGCCCTCCTGCATTTACATTATTTTCATTCAATCCCTGCAAACTCCAGGATCTGCAGAGAAAAGCTGCAACCAGTAAACATACAGTAAATCTGGGGGATTTGTCCTCAGATCCCGCTAAGGTCACAGCACGTTACGTAATGAAAATACAACATAATATTCAGCACAGATGTGTCGATGTGTTTTTACCAGCCGAGCTACGAATGTGGATGCAAATCTCAACATAGCTGGCATACCTGACATACTGCTGGTATGTGGCGTTGGGGGGCACACAGACCCGGACCCTGTGTTCAGTCCAGGGTAATGTATAGATAGATAGATAGATAGATGGATGGATGAATGGGGGGGAGACAGACGGATGTAGACAGGCGGGCAGGCAGACAGACAGACAGACGGATGCGCACCGTCTCTATGACTCATTCAGAACATGGTGCCCTTCTCCTGCACTCCGATCTGCACAGGTGGAATCTATCCACAGCGTTCACGAGGACCCGCGCCGTGTGAAATACACCCAGGAACACGGTGTGAGCAGAGTGCGATATGACAGGAATGTTCAAAGTGTGCGCATCTACGCCGCCTGCCTTCTCTCTTTTCAGGTTTTTTGTCCGTGTCAGTTTTAATCAGGCGATCTAGCAGACGCGTTTTAAAAATATTCATTTTAGCGGCTCCTGTCGGCCCCTTATCGGTTTGTTTGCGAGTCTGCAGGAATGTTAAGGGTGTTGCCCTGTACGTGATAGGGAGTCGTCGGAGGGTGAGAATGTTCTAGGATGTGTGCGTGTGCCTCTAAAATGTGAATGCAGCCCTGTGTGTGTGTTTAATGGTATGAGGAATTCGCTGCTGAGGCAGACTCCTCTGACATCTCTGTGGTCAGCGCTCCTCTTCCTCCTCTTGCTTGTGATGATGAGGTCAAATGCCTGCCATGATTTCATTAGTGTAATAATTCCTCTGCAGGAAAAGCATGCGGGGCTGCACGCACACACGCACACACACACACACACACACACACACACACACACAAATGCAATGTCAAGACAGTGGAGAGCTGCAGCAGTTTACACTGTGTTAATATGGTGGCTGGGTGGAAGATGAGCTCCTTACATAACCGGAGAGGGCTCCGTCGATTAGGAGGAGGCTGCGCCAAAGCTGGCCCATCAGCAGGCAGCCCGCATCAGTTATCAGCCCTTTTCATAGCACTGTCACCAAATTAGAGGGTAATTTTAGCTGCTTCATCTCCCCGAGGCTCAAAGGATCCTCGTGCAGCCTAGATGCTTTATCAACTCGACCTTTGCCATTATCAGGCAGAGTCCTTCTTTACAAGCTGTTTATATCCACTAAAGGAGTCTAGACATGCCAGATCCGTCAGATAATTATTTGAGCCCAGCTGATACGGGATGTTTGGGCGTTTTTTAGAAAGCTATATAACAATCCAGTGTTATGTAAAATGTTCACCATTAGATTTCTTAAATCTGATTTCTTGTCATTTTATTGACCCATATGTGCAGATATATCTTTATATGTTTTGGCTCTAGCACTAGCACACATAGTTTTCTTTTATTAAATTCACAATTCAGGCCCTAAACCAAGCAGCAGTTACTTAACTAAGACACAGTTTCGCTCAAATCAGTCATTTTCAGGTTTAAAAAATAAGTAAACAAGACAAAGAAATCGACCAAACTCTGACTTATGACTGTATTATGATATTGAAACCCTCAGAAAACAAAAATAAATTCCATTTGATAACAACATTCAATAATATTCTGATATCAGTTTAACCATTTGACACAAAACTACGTCACCTGGACTATTTCCATCCTGTGAGTAATATCTGTACTTGTTTGGCTGTTTCATGTACATTCATGATTTATTTCTGTTGCATTCACACACCAGGGGTCGAATGATGTGTTTTTTCCAGGGCTCATGTGGGTTATTAGTCATCAATGGGACTGAAGATCAACCACAACATTTGCAGCTGAAGCGAAAATCTCGATTAACGCAAACAAAAAGGAGAACTTTTTGACATTTATCTTTCATTGTTGATGGGATGCTACACATGACGTAAAACCATTCAGACAGTCATGTGGAGGATGTTCAAGCCCACATAGGAGTAGAAAGAGGCGGCTGAATCATAGCCAAAGTATAAAAAAATATATCATACTAATACCAACAATCATACAAATGTTGATGGCTGATCTTCAGAAAGCCAAACAAATCAAAATCAAGATATTTTAACCACACTAATGTCCCGTCTTCATTTCTTCATGCTGACCTCCAGCCTTATGAAATGTGCATGAACGCCCGTGCGTGCATGAGAAAGAAACAGAGGCTATTTTGGGCGAAGTGTTGCCGCGCTGCAGAGACACATTTGGTGAGATTGTGTTAGAGATTGGTGTGATTGAGAGGGATTTTGGCTCACAGCTCTAGTGTGTCGGAGTGTCAACAGATTAACAGGGAAAAGGATAAATGGGAGAAACAAACGCCGGCGTGTTTGCACCAGCGCGGCTCAGCGCATCACGTGAACGTAATGGGCTACAGCGCTTCCGCCTGTTGGCTGCATCTTTCTCAGTCGGTGTGAATCTTCGGCAAAGGTTGGGGGCAGGAAACCACAGAGAAGTGCTCAGATAAACAAACCATAAATAGAAACCGGGACCTGTGCTGTGCTCCCTTCTCTCCTCTCTCTTTTCTCTCTCTCCCTCTCTTTCTCTTTCTTCCTCGCATGTAGGTCACCTCCTCTGCTCAGTGTGTTTTTTTTTTCTTTCCCTTCTCTAATGAATCATCACTGTTGACAGCCGTGCACAGAATGAACGATGTGTCATCCTCCCTCTTCTGCTATTTGGCAGCTATTGTTTTGGTCGGGCTAAAATCATCCATCCATACACTTGTTCTTTTTCATAGGGCCCACACACACGCAGCATGACACAAGCCCTGCATGCAGATCGTTCCCACGCAACGACACGGTCGAACCGACGCAGCCCGCGAGATGACTGAGCGTCGTCAGGAAGTAGGAAGAATGACAAGAGCAGTAACGCAACCGTGTCACAATCACCTGCTCCGACCACACGGTGTGGCAAGCTGCGACTTTTTTTATGATCACATGTGCTGCTTTTTTAACAGCACAGTTAATCTTTTCTGACTTACAGTTACACAACCAAAGAGGTCTTTAAATGGCTCAAAATGGTTCTATTAGCTTTAACAGATTCATATATACAGCTGAAATAAATAAAAGTTTAAGATATCTTTTCAAACGTAGCTACGCTAGCGATGGGGCGGTAAACACAACCGTAGTATTTCTACAATCTCGGCTTGGCTTCTGTCTATTTTAATGATTCTGGGCATCACTAGCTAATTCTGCTACGCTGAATGGAACAAATCTGCACGCCAAGGCCACGTTTTAATTAGAATATATGCATTTACAGAATGACAGAAGCTCAAACGTATTAAAAAAGGGACTGTAAGACATCTATTATATATTCTGCTACCACTTTATTAGGCTCACTTGTACAATCTAACGCAATCCAATACAGCAGCTCGTCGATCTTTATCAAGCTTATAATGGTCAGTTTTTGGTAAAATTGACACAAATGTGTAAATTAAATAGTTTGTTTATTACTGAGGTCATAGTTTTAATAGATTTTATCTATGTTTTTGTCCTAAGAAGGAAGTACATTAGAAAAACCATTAAATATGACCTTAGTAATCATGTACCAGCGCCAGTAACACTTTAACTTTAAAGGTATCGTAAACAGAACAGTTGTATTGGGTTGTACCTAACTGTAATAGTGACTTTAATAAGTAACTGGCAGAAAACTGACCAACACCTGTTTAGTAACTCAGTAGTTCGGTTTCCTTTTAAGTTGTTTTGCTGCTCTTTCATTAACAGAATTTGCTTTAAAGAATCAGACTAATCGACGTAATCTTGTCCCGGCTCAGGATGAACTCTGCTGTGTTTGTGCCTGTTGTGACTCTACATGTGAACTTCATCTTCACGTTTTGTTGGTACACTGATTGTGTTTCGCCAAAAGGAAGGCGTGCTCTGTGCTCTGTGCCCTCGAGCGAACGGCAAGGTGATAATTTTCTTATTCTTTGAGGAGACACACCTGAACCGAAGCCAAGATGGAAAAAGAAATAGGACAAACCTTTTTTTTTTTTTTTCAAGAGTGATCTTCGTACACTAAGGGCTGAGTGATTTCAGTCACACACAGAAATATACCATTTCGAAGCCACAGTTTAAAAGGGTCGAACTAACGCTTCAAATCATAATAGAAGCTTGTGCGCTGTTCTAAAAATAAGACTCAACCTCTTTTGTGTGTCTGGTTTCTGTTTTTACAGGTAGATGGACCAAAGGAATCAGGAAACGTGTCATGGATCTGAGAAGAAGGCAGACAAGCACAGAGGCGTCCTAACTGTTATCACCCTTCCTGCTCGCTTTGGGAAGACCGTCTGAAAGTCCAAATACAAACTTACTCCCACCTCTGAGGAATTCAGGAGCCTTGGAGTTTGAAGGAGTCATTCCTGCAGCGTCATAAAAAAAAAAAGGACCTCCTCCCTCCTTATCAACAAGCCACTGAGAGGGTCTCACAGGGTCACCTGACCACACCGGACCAAGAGCAAGAGAGAGAAAGACTGAAGCTCATTCTTTCTTTCTCACGAACTCAAGTCAATGTGTCACACGCCCGCAGCCAAAAACAGGAAGTTAAGCTTGAGCGAGAAACACATTTAAAGTCTCGTTTGCGAAGGGAAGAGTTTCCCCCCCAGCAGGCCACAGGATATAGTTTCAGACAATACCTCCTGGACCTTTTCTGAACTGCCTGTAATCGACCTACCCGCTCTGTGAATGCAGAAACCCACCAACCTGTACTGTATGTATATATGTGAGCGTCTGTGTGCATATGAGATTAACTATTGGTGTTATCACTGAGTGAGAACATATCTTTGTGCTCAAGTAACAGCCATCGTGTGTCAATATACATTTCAGCAAATAGCCATCGAAGACAGCACAGAAAACATCAGCATACGTGAGTTAAAACAACAAAAAAACTACCTTTAAGTAGTCAACACTGGTCAGGAATTGTAAGCTGGACTGTTAAACCATCTGTTCGCATTAGCTGCGACAGAATAAGAGCTGCATACTGCGGTGCTCTGGCTGAGCTCCTCTATCTGTCTCGTCCACATAAAGACTCAGGCTGACAGCAGCGCCCGCCAGGGGGGATCTCTTGAGGGAAACATGGAGGCAACCATCCGTCCCCATGTTCCCTCCAATGGCTGACTTCAGCGAAAGAGTCCAATCTTTTTCCCCTCGTGCAGAACCAGGCAGGGGTGTCTGATCAGAGCCGCAGCCCCTCTCTCTCTTCCGCCTCCAAAAACGTGCGAATGTCCTGCCTCAGGCGTCAGCCCGTCACCATCCCCATGGACACCGTCAAGATCATCCAGTCGGAGAAGTTCCCCAGAGAGTGCCCCGTGCCCGTCACCCAGCCGCGCTATGCCCCGCCCCCCAGGGTGGCGTGGGACGGCGGAGGCGAGGGCGAGATCATCGTCAACCAGGCCTGCAGCGACCTGACGCTGGACATCACCGGCTCCCCCAGGCCCATGGTGTCGCCGCCGGCCCCGATGACTCGCAGGGAGCAGAGCTTCCTGGCGCAGCGCAAAACCAGTGCCAACGAAATCTGCTACCACCAGTTCCACTACAAGATGGAGGACGTCATAGTCAACCAGTACGTGCTGCGCTCCTCCTCCACCTCCTCGTCCACTTCGTCCTCGTCCTCCACGGGGCCCGTCATGCCCTGCGAGCCCCTGGACTGCCCCACCTGCGGCCACACCTACAACTTCGCCGGCAAGCGTCCGCGCATCCTCTCCTGCCTGCACTCGGTGTGCGAGGAATGCCTGCAGATCCTCTACGAGTCCTGTCCCAAGTACAAGTTCATCTCCTGCCCCACGTGCCGGCGCGAGACAGTGCTGTTCACTGACTATGGCCTGGCTGCTCTGGCCATCAACACCAGCATCCTGAGCCGCTTGCCCTCCGACCCCAACGGGCCCGTGCAGTGGGGCGGGGACGCCGACCGCAGCTGCTACCAGACTGTGCGTCAATACTGCCAGTCAGCCTGCACCTGCCAGATCGCCAACCCCTTGTCCTCCTGTGGCATCATGTAGACAAGGGGGGCCACTGCAGGCATGACTCGACGCTGCTCCCCACCACCACCACCTCCGCCACCGCCGCCGCCACCACCACTCTACGTCTATAAGCTCTACCCTCTCTGCCAACCCCCCCTTCTCTCACACATACAGTAAATAAATCCCTCCATAGATGTTATCTCTATATATTTAATAGCACAGACGGACGCTGTGTGGGACTAATGGATGCTGGTGGTTCGATAAATAGTAAATAAATGTATTTTATGTATGGACTGGAAATCCTATTCACCCTCTCTCGTTTGGTTGGACGTGTTTGTCATTGACATCTCTTTACATGGGAATGCCAGGGGAGGTCTATCCCCCCCCAAACTAGGTGAATAAAGATTAAATAAATGCGAAAAAGTACCTCTGTGTGGCCTGCGCTTGTTATCTTGGCTGCAGAAACCGACCGTGATTGTTTGGCTGATGTAACTCAAAAAGCCAGTTTTAAGATTGAGGTTTTTTTTAATTGTTTTTTTATTGATTAAAGGGAAGTTTTGGAGCTAAAATGCCAAAATGACCAAATAATGAATGCTATTTCTTACTGTATTTTGTGCCGATTTGTTGTTTTTTTTTGCAGCTCCAATGAAAATCATAAATTGGATTTGATGCTAGAAATTAATATTATTTTGCACAGGGGTTGTTTTTATGGATGTTATTGATTTATGTTTATTTTTTAAGGGATTTTTACACCTTACAAAACTTAATTTAACCTATGAAAATAACTTAAATCTGACCTAGTTAGCTTTTTTCTATTGATTTAATTAAACATCAAAAACTGATTTTATTTAATTTTTTACATAAAAGTTATTTAAATAGCAAAACATACTAAATAATGAAGGACTCTAGTGTCTAAAAAATATATTTTCTGACATTTGATAGACTAAAATAATAAATTAAAAGCAATAAACACTAGTTGCATCACTCATTAGAACACATTTAAGGCTTTTAGGGTAAAAACATGATTTGATATTAGACAGAATGCCATTAGAAAGTCTGAGTGCAGAGTTACAATAAGACAAAACACCATTTTTACAAAAAGTACTTATATTTACATTCTATTATTTTACATTTCTTATTTACAAATCTGCAAATCTGACACAAAAAGCCCAACTTGAATTGATATAAACTGTACATTATGACAACGAAACCAGCTCTGCATTTCGTTCCAGGTCACAATTTTATAGAAAATGACTCCACTTGTCGGTACGAATCCTTAAAAAAATCAAGTATACATGTTGTAATAAATAAGCAGAGCAAACTGCTGCATCACGGCCTCAATAGGAAGTCATTTTGAAAGCAAGCTTCGGTGCTCACCGAAACCAAAATGTTGAAACGGCGGTCCGTTTCACACGGGCACAGTTTTCCTCCTCCTCCTGAACAGCTGGCTGAGGCGTCGTCGGGCCGAGTTTTTCTCAGATGACTGCATCTGTTGGCTTTATAGATAAAAAATTCATCAGGCACAGAAGAAACAAGACATTGTGGAAAACCGGAGGCATGAGCGCATGAGCTAAGTTTCACCCTAAAAAAAAAAAAGAGGACAAAATGTTCGAGATGAGCAGATGCGAGAGGCTGAAAGTGAACCGAAGCCTCTCCATCGACTGTGCATCAGCTGTGGACCGCTGCGTGGCCGGCTGCCATGTCGGTGCGGCTCACACGTTCGCTCAGAGCATCGTCAGGCATCATATTAGATTAAAAGCAATGCCCCCTTAGAGGTTACAGTTATAAATACTCACCCCTTTGTGTCAGCAGACTCCTCTCCTCTCAAAGACCCAAATTTTAACCTCCAGGTCTTGTGGCTTTTGCTCGTCTCCTTCTTCGTAGAGTCCTGAACAGATTCGGATATTTTTGGCCCAACATATGATTAACAAAATCTCACAATATATATATAACCCCATGTATGCATTGTGTAGCCGTTATATTGATTGTGTTGGTTGTTTAAGAACAAATGTTGTATGTGTTGTACCTGGGTTTCATAATTCTCCTCTTCCTCCTCCAGCAGGTCATCAGAACTCAGATGCTGCCCCCTGCAGTCCTCTCTCAGCCTCCCTGCAACCAGCACACACATAATAATTTATGAGCACAGATGAAGGTATTTCACACCAGCCATCCATTTCCATATAAGAATATCTGCACAGTAACATCACCACGAAAGGAAATTGGGAAAGAAGCAGGTGACAGATGACTCACTCAGATGCAACGCTGCCAGAGTCGTGTCAGAGGCCGATCTCTGGCGAAAATGTCCGTAGGGAAAAGCTCTCCGCCGCTGTGGTTCGCTGGAACTCTGCTCTCTGTTTTCAGTGTGTTCAAGCCTCTGACATGAAGCGAGGTCCTCCTCAGCAGCCGTAGAGTCGCTCTGACAGGCGTCGGCAGCCTTCAAGGAAATCAGGTGATGAGGACAGTGTTAAATTCATACGAGTCCTCAGGCTGCGAGATACCATCCTGTCATCAGCAGTTTAACAAGCCGGTGTCACGTTTCTGAACCATCAGAACTGTGTCAGATTCTTAAGTGCCTTCTGAAGATGTCAAACATGAATGTCATTGTCTCACTCACTTGCGTGTCCTGATCCTCGCACAGGGCATCCATCTCTGTCTGCAACGCTCGGCTGTGCATCTGTTGTCTGGCGATTTCTTCCAGCATTTGGCAAACCTGCTCCAGGTAGTTGAGTCCAGGACTCAGTTCTGTCCCGTCCTGCCCACCGAGGCCCTGCACAGATCAGTGAGGGTATGTTAGTCAACCTAACACGCACACAATCCTCTCAATCACTCAACTTAGAAACACAACAGGTTCCTCTGTTGCTGTAACACTGTGAGGCAACCGCGCTTTGGATTGTTAATTAGTTTAAAGTTAAGAGCTGTGGGAGTGTAAAACTAGCTGAGTTAAATAAACATCACCTCAGACAACACGTTAAAGAAAAAATCAAGATACTGAATTGAATCAACTCGTCACAGAAAACTGAGAACTTATAGATGCTGAAGCCATTTTTGACCCGAGTCAGCACAAAGAAAATCTGTGAGGCTGTTCCTGCTTATAGACACTGAACTTAAAATGAACCTTTGACATGACGATGAGAGTTTAAACAATCTAACGATGCATCCTGAGAAGTAAATGGTCTGCACTTATATAGCGCTTTTCTACCTTTGCGGCACTCAAAGCGCTTTACAATGTTTCTCATTCACCCATTCACACACACATTCATACACCAATGGCGACAGAGCTGCCATGCAAGGTGCTAGCCTGCCATTGGGAGCAACTTCGGGTTCAGTGTCTCAGAAGTCTGTTTATCATCTTCTAGTGTTGTTTCTTCTACACGTATTCTAATTTAAGAGTCGATTGAACTCTCAGTGGTTCATTCATTCAACTCACCGTTTTAAATCAAAAGTCAAGTTATGAAAAGTTGTGTTTTTAAGTTCTAACAGGACCTGAAAATGTTCACGTTTAGTTAAACAGAAATTGGTTAAACTGCCACATGTCCATTAAGTAAACTACTCTGATGTTTTGCACTCTGTTATAGTTTTATAATAGAAAGACATATGTGATGTCATTTTAGCCACATTAGCAGCATGACTGAGATCTGCTGCTCCAGCTTTTGGTTGATGCTGAAAATCTCAACAACTAGCAAATAAATTAAATTCACAGACATTCGTGGTTCCCAGAGAATGAAACCTAAAAACAGCGTTGATCATTTTTTCATCTGATGCCACCACAAACTGCCAAGTTCGTTAAAGGCCTAGTGTTGATTCTGATTATGGTGATCCTCTGACTTTTCATCGGGGTCAAATTTCACTTTGCTTTCTGACTAAATACCTAAAAAACTAACAAAATTCCCACCAGACTCAACCTTAGTGTTCACAGCTAATTAGCACATGTTAGCATGCTAACAGTGATTAGAATAGAATAGAACTTTATTGATCCCTGTGGTGGAAACCTCAGGGAAATTGTTGTTGATTATACCTGCAAAATCAACACATTATCTCGGTAACAAGCTAACATTAGCGCTTCGTTGTATAAGAGTGGATATAATGAGGCAGTTATTGGTTATATCAGAGCATGATGACAACATCAAAGCTGTATTGTACAATAAACTGCCAAGAAGTTCTTCACAGGCGTTCGTGGTTGCCAGAGAATGAAACCTAATAACAGCGTTGATCCATGTTTTTTGTCTGATGCCGCCACAAACTGACGAGTTCGTCAAAGGCCTAGTGCTGATTATTGATTATAGTGATCCTCTGACTTTTTATCGGGGCCAAATTTCACTTTGCTTTCTGACTAAATACCAAAAAAACTAAAAAGACTCAGCCTTAGTGTCCACAGCTAATTAGCACGTGTTAACAGTGATTATACCTGCAAAATCAACACATTATCTCGATAGCAAGCTAACATTAGCACTTAGTTATATAAGAGTAGATATAATGGAGCAGTTATTGGTTATATCAGAGCATGATGACAACATCAAAGCTGCATAAAGTGTTTCCTTCTCATAAACCTTGAATTGAACAACACAAATCTGAACCTGTTCAGTCTGAATATCCAGATTTGTCTGGCTGACTGTTGCTGTTTTCAATGCAGGTCCACATTCATTTAAGTTGGGCTGAATAATCAAAGTGTAATTAAATGTAATTAAATGTAAGTAGCCTCTTTAATTGGGCAATTATGCCTGTGTTCAATCAGACCTTTTTAACTTCGGCCAAAAGAATACAAAGAAATATACATCGCACACACACCCAAGGATTTAAAAAAAAACAGATTCTAGATTAATTAAATTCTAAATGTAGACTTAATCCAGTTGTTTTAACACCTCTGTGAGAGTGAAGAGGAATGTATGCAACGTTCTCTCGCTTCGATGGTCAAACCAAGACAGACTCTTTGTTTCTGGCGTCTGCTTCACGACACCGTCTGCGATTTTTATCAAAAACCCGCAGACTGCTAAACCTCGCCACACACACGTCTCCATCCATTCTTCTCGTGCCTGACAGCTGGGCAGACTGGTTTCTGATCCGCCGCATGAAAGAGATCCTGCGTGAGTAATGGCATGCCTGTCTTACTTTAAATTTGAAAGCAGCTTAGCGAGTTAGTTAAAGAGTGTCGCAAGCCTTTAACTGAAGTAAAAGTAGAGGCCTCGGTAGACGTCAGGCTTTCCTCTAACGTTCAGAACGCCACGCTGTGCAAGACCGTACATGTAAGTGTGACTAACTAACCTGAAACTGGTCCCGGATAAGAGACACAAACAGAAATTAGACGCCGTGTTTAAACGTTTCGATCTCCTCCTTCAAAGATCCTCAGTGCTTAGACGTTTTGTTCGCCGCTTAAAGAACATCTCACCTCTGATCTCGGCTTGTCGTAACTCAGAGCAGACAGCGGCCGCCTGCACACGTCGGACATCTGCCTGACGGGAACAGATGTGTTGACCGTCCGCCTCGGGCCGAAGCTCCCTGACCTCTGACCTCTCACCAACTCCGATGTGTGCCGTTTGGGCAGGAAAGACGCCCGAGGCCGTCGACCGAGCACCTCCTCCACTGTCGGGGCTTTCTGGTTGTCTTTCAGCTGCTTGGAGTCAGTCCTCTGCAGCGCTTGCTCCAATTTCGAGTGCAAGACGGCGGCGGCGGGACTTTTCTCGGCTCTGCCGAGACCCAGGTGAGGAGACGAAGAGGAGGAAGAGGACGGCACGGGAGAGAGGAGGACGGGGGACTGGGATGTGGATGCCGGGGTGAGTCGAGGCGTAAACAAATCCATGTCCGCGTTGTCCGCTGATGCAGCAGGAGAAGACATGTCGCAGCTGGCCGTCTCCACTCCCGAGTCCACCGATTCTGAGCGCAGGTTTTCAGGCTGAGGTGTGAGGCAGTCTTCGGCATTATGTCCAAGCCACTCCGAGTCAGGACACGGTGGGTTTCCTTCAGTTAACCAAGCCTCCATGAGGTTCCCAAAGCTCCTGTACAGATTCATGTCCTCACAGGTCCCCTCACACCTCTGCTGCTGTACGGGAAAGAAGGCACAAGACACCGGCTCGGACAACCCACGCAGTCATTAGCTGAGGTGAGCTGGTGATGCAGCATTCAAAACATCCCCTGTGATCCGCCTCTGCTGCCTTCACCACGCCTCTCCGCATCACGGCTGCATGTTCGTACCCGCTCTTTCCTGTCACCAAGCGCTGGGAAAGAAAAAGGTGACTCAGCCGCAACGCTATTTGAAAATGCCTGATTTGTCCCCGCACCTGTAAGAAATCCAAAACAGAGTAGGGACAGGTCACGACACGCTCAACCTGGGAACTTTATGCATTTACAGATGACAGGAAAAAACACACAATGAGCTGCACAGTCTCACAAGTTGAGATGGAAACACAACCACGACCCGGTTGCCTTAACATACCAGTAATAAGCTAACATTCCTCAGTGGATTGTTGTACATGTGTGTGTGTGTGTGGGAAAAGCAGAGCTGTAAGAAGAGGCTGAAACAGAAAACGCTGTTTCGTCACTGCGACAGTAGGAATGTGTAGAATGGGCGCTGCTGCCTGCTGATACCATCTGCATTCCCCAGGTGAGCAGTGACAGCACAGGTCATCTGATCCGACGCACCGCTTCATTCACAACCCCACAGACATGAAACAAAAGCCTGTTCTGAGGCTGTGTGTGCACACGGTTACAGTACCGGTGATCGTAAGCTGTGATTTAACTGTTCCTGCTTCTTATTCATGTATTTATTTACTTACTTTAGTTTTAATTTCTGCATTTTACAATCAAACTTCATTCCACTCAGGAAATAAATAAACAGCTTTTCCTCATGTTTCCAGGTGACCATTTTTATCCTATATCCTTCTGTCTTTGTACATATTTGTCCTCTTGTTTGTCACCTTTTGTGTGTATCCGTTAAAATAAATGAAAATAGATGAAGTATCTGTGAACATTTAATTTAAGAGTTAGTTTTACTGCAACTTTTATAAGTAGATGTTAAACTGGTGAGTATTTTTCCATCACAACAACATTTAAATCATAATGAACAGTGGTGCTCAAAGTGGG
>NW_007578382.1:228543-247375 GCF_000690725.1 Stegastes partitus | reverse complement strand
ATATAAATTAATGTATTTATTTTAAATAAAAGTGTGCAGTAACCAACCTTTATTGTCTGTTATTGTTCATGTGTTTTTTTCACAATTTAAAATTTAGATCACATTTTCCCCCTTTATTTATTTATTTATTTATTTTTTTGACTATGAAGTCTAATTTGAAAGCAGCTGAGATGTCTGTATTAAGCTGATTGAATAAAATTAAGTATTTCTGAAGCTCTTCATGGTTAGTTTCAGCAGGGGGACGCTAGGGGGCGACATTGAGCATTTTATTTTGTTTTCTGAGAAAATCAGTTTGGAATAAAATTCTCATGTTCGTTTATTTGTGTGTTAAAAATATTCGGAGAGACTATAAAGATTGGTTTTAATGATCTCTGTTGTTTTGGTGAGTTTTTTATATAGATAGATGCAGAAGAACAAAATGTGGCTGCAAATCAACTAAACATCAACACATTAATAATAGAGCTGAAGTGCTGCACAGGAAAAGTTCTGTAGACACGAGTATTGTAGTAGTATTACTGTAGTATTAGATCAGTATTACAGTAGTATTAGAGCAGTATTAGAGCAGAGGGTTGTGTTAAAGCCCTCCATGGCAGCAGGACTGTGTTTCAGGCTGATTCTGTAGCAACCAGTCAACAGCTCAGAGAACCTGAGACATGGACCGGTACGGACCCAGAGTCAGCAAAGCTCTGCTCGCACCGAACCCACCCTACATCCCGGGGTAAGTGCAGCACACATACCGTAACGATAGCCTCTGGTTTTAGTGCTTAAGGCGAGGAAACCGTGTGGCTGTGTGAGGTTTAAATGTCGTTAAATGACTGCAGCTGATCGAAGCAGAAACATGAACTCAGAGCTGAGACCTCCTGCAGAGGAGCGAGCTGGAAACGAGAAGGAGCTGCTGGTCTGATATACAGATCTGAGATACTGTACCGGAGGATGTCCTCATAGTGTGTGTATTTATATATTTATTCATATATATAATTCTTTTTTATTTTTTAAAATTTTTTATTTTACAGCAAGAGGCAAGAACTGACATGGACTTCTGCAAAATCAAATTTTAACAAATATATTAATACTTTAAATAAGCACAGAAGTTTCATTTACTAAAGTATTATAAAGTATAATTCAATACAAAGTTCACGACCCCCCTTAATGTTTTGTTGTCAGGCATTCACAATAATAATAATAATAATAATAATAATGATAATAACAAATATATAGTACTTTAGTGTATATTGAATATATATTAATGTACAGTTATGAGGCACTTGTACGTGAAAATTTATAGATAGATAGATAGATAGATAGATAGATAGATAGATAGATAGATAGATAGATAGATAGATAGATAGATAGATAGATAGATAGCACCTTTTGCTGCATACGAAACCTAAAATGTGCTTCTGCAAAACAACAATTTTAGCAAAAGGCGATACTAAACGCTCATAAATACGAGCATATAAGGATCATTAAAAGAAATGAAAATATTAATAAAATTAGGAAAATAAAACTAAGAAAAAGACAAAGGAGAAAAAAAACCTTTACGAAATAATAATCCAGATTTAATAAATCCTGAAGACAGAGGTTTGTTTTCCTGATGCTCACATTAATCTACTGAATGGATAGAAAATTAGAAAATCCACATTAAACTAACGATGGTTGGACAGTTTGAACGTTTGTTTCAGAACGTTGCAGTTTGACAGTGATTCTTTCCATCTAGAGGACATCGTGAATGAAGTCAGTCAAATCATCTATTGTGGATATTTCTGGTTTTCAAGTATATTCCTGTCTGGCTGCACTCAAAATCCATAATAGATAACTGATATTAGTGGTAGTCTCATGTGATGACTTGTAACCAAAGTACAAAATAAAAGTTTAAATAAAATGTCCGAATGAAATCCTTTATGTGAACTCTTATGAACCTCCTGCCAACAATGAATTAATCTCTTTTGTGCTGTTTGATTGATTTGTCAACAAGAAATGTAAACTATAACCTCTCCCTCAGACTCTTTGGGCCCTGTGTCCACTTCAGTGTAAAATCCTAATTTTTCCTGAGAGGTTGTTTGTTAAATCTGCTAAAATCAAAACTACTGTCGGCTACATTTATATATCTCTAGCTTTATATCTGCTTGACTTTTTTTTTATTATTTGTTATTTAGATATGCAGGATATTGCCCGCAGCTCAAGTTTAACATCGGAAAGTCCTACGGAAGGCTGACGGCTGAGCTGCTGACCCGACCTGAGCTCGTCCCCTCCAAAGACTCCGACACCGGTCCGACACCGAGAGGCCTCGCTGACAGTAACCTGAAGAGGATGATACCAGGATACACAGGCTGGTGTCACACACTGAGCGGAGGGTCAACAACGTAACTGAACACCTCAGAGGAAAATCATTTCATATGAACACACCTGCATAGTTTAGTAAACGTGTTAGCGTTTAGTGATGTGAAACGCCAACAGCAGCATGTGTGTTATAACCTCAGAGTTCTCACAGCAACACGAGACAAACAATCTGTGTCCAAGCTGCTAAATTATGAAGAATAAGCTGAGGGTTAAGTGGGACAGGGTTGAAAATCAATACAGCAGTGTGGGTGGGTGACAAGGCCACACAACTAGTAGGATATTTATTAAAAGTTAAAGTCATTGTTCTTGTGCTTTTACACTTTTTGGAAGTGATAATCACACGTTTAATGAAAAACGACTGAACCCTCCTCTTATCTTTGGGGTCAATTTGATCCCATTCAATGTTTAACATCTCTAAATAAGTCACTGACATATTTTTTTATTTAAAGGGCTATTTACACATAAACTTGGGTAATAATTTTAATTATGATATTTTCTGGTCTGGAGGTTTAAATTGCTGGGGTCAAACTGAACCCAAGGATACAAAAAAAGGCAGTTAATCTGAAGGTAAAAGGAGGGTTCATGTGTTCATTAAGTCTCTGCTGCAGTGATTCAGTTTGAGGTGAACAGAATTTAATCCATTCATCAACAGCACATCGTTCCAAAATGTCTTGTTTCTATATGAATAAACCACAACAACAAAAGAAAAGTCTCCTCATGTCCAGACAGAACCAGAAGTTTGGGTGAACTGGACCTTTAACGATGCTCGTTTCTCTTGTAGGTTTTATCCCGAGGAGTCAGAACTACTTTGCCTGCAGCTACTCTGAAGGATGCCATAAAGCGCTCACCGAGTTCAGTCAGGAAAGACAAGAAAAGCTCCAGCAGCAGTCGGAGAACCTGCCAGCTGCTGTCAGGATTCAACACACTGATGTAAACTCTCTGTTTCAGACACACACACGCTGTTGCTTTGTCGCCGCACACACACACACACACACTCATGTTGACGCGACACCAGGTTGGTTTAATTATCCAGCTCCAGTGTCACATCGCTGTCATTTAATCCACCGCAGGGGTCGGACCAACCGCAGTGTCATTAATTATGACTCTGAGCTTCAAATGAATGGCTTTTATACAGACGATTAAAAGAAATGATCACCAGTATGACCAGTTTTATGATGTCATTTTAACTGGGATGGCTTTGCATCTTGTATTTATTGGTATTATTGGTGCTAAGTATACATTGTTGTATAAAATATTTGTAATTATAACGAACAGATGTGTCACATGATCTTGTCTTCTGACCAGAGACTCAAGCCACCTTTGACACTGATATCCAACAAAGCGATCTCCTACGAGCCCGGACAGATCTTCACGCCTGCTGGACGACCGTATTCAATGGATGATGACAACCCACACAAGTACTTCGTCTCAGGTATTCACAGAGGACTGTCACAGCTGTCCAATAAAACACATCCATGGCTTACTTTATGCTACAGCTGATACTGGCAGCGGGCCTGTAACCCGCATTACCCCAATCAGCCACTTGGGGGCAGCAAAACTCAGTCGTAAACACCGACAACGCTGAGCAATCCAACCAATCCGCCTTTTGATTGATTATTTAGCTGCTGCACAGTTCCAACGCAAAGTTGAACAACCAATCACAGCAAAGCAAAGTGAGTGTTTTCTTCGCTCTGTGGCTGTGATTGGTTGGAACGTTGTAAGACACCTGCCGACAGAAAGAACCCGAAATTAGCAAATGATTGGTGTTTTGGTGGCTGCGGCTCAGGCGGTGAGCTAAACACAGAGCCCAGAGTTCAATCCCAGCTTCATTAAAATAGCTCTGTGACAGGACTTTAGCTTTTAGCATTTTTTAACAAGCATATCAGCTCAGCATATCAATTAGGGGTTATGATAAGGGTTAATAGAATGGTAATTTACTAGTTTAGTTTGAAAGGTGGGGAAGCATTTAGCCTGTTTTCCTTCGTTCACATGAGCCAATGACAAAAACAAAAGAACCGCCACCGACCGTCAGATTTCAATTCTGTAAATTAGATCTGCTACTAATAAAACGCTATGGCCATGTATCGTTTATACGTCCAACATTTTAGTAAACAATTGTCTGAAACACAGAACAACAGCTGAAGTCGGATCTTCATCCAGCTGACAGCTGTCTGGGCCTTTTTTATATCTAGTCTAATTGAGTTCATGTATAAGACATAAAGCAGTTTGATGGTAAAATGTGTTACACAAATATTCCTCCCTTCCCCTGTATTTAACTTCTAATCACAAGTTGTTTTCTTTGTCTGTTTGCAATCTGGTGCTGAACAGTTAGAGAACAGCCAGTTTGTTTTCATTTAGAGCAGAAAAAAAGGCTAAAAAAGACAACGTAGAGCTGCAGAGTTGTAAGAAGAGAGCTACTAATGAACTCTGAAGGTCTTACAAAGTGGCGTCTCTTTTGCAGGATTTACAGGACACGTGCCAAAATCTCGCTTCCTGATTGGCAAAGGTTACCCCGTCATCACCAAGCAGGCGCTGGTCCAGTCTGGAAGGCAGCACAGTTACCTTACATCCAAAGACCTTCAAGGCAAAATGAACAGTTCGACACCTCCTCTGCCCTCAATCTATCCATCCGACAGAGGTGTGGTGCCGTCATTCGCGGGACACATCCCAGGTTTGTGCGCCAGCAAATGCCTCCTGATAAGCTAAATTATAGATGTTGCTGAAATATAAATTCAGTTAATCAGGGGGTAAACATCGAGTGACTAACGCTACACCGTCCTACAGGATACAAGTTCATGTACGGGCAGACCTTCGGTCAGCTTTCCAGGAATGCCCTGGAAAAGAGCGGCATCAAAAGGATCCTTCTGGAAAAGCCATAAAAACACACACACACACCTCAATAAAACGATCATTAAATCACCATGAGGTTGTAACTTGATTCACATCCAACAACCTATAAGGAAGTCTTAACATTTCCATGAAAACAATTTGCTGGATTGTAAAAAAAAAAGAAGATCTGGCACAGGACAGAGCAAACAGGTAAACATGTAGAGTCTTTACTGACAGAGGCTGATTGTCACTGGGCATCAGAGGAAGCATTCAGAGGATAAAACAAGGTGGAACAGTTTCACAGACTTCACATCATCGCACTACGATTAAAAAAAATTTCTCTATTCGGCAAACGCAGAGAACACATCTTCATTTTCCTCCATCTTATCTCAACACCAGTCCATCAAAAAATATACCTGACACACAGTTAAATACCTGAAACAGCCACAAGAGGGCTCATAGTTGTGCAGCTGAGCAAACTCCCTGGAAGACATCAACCACTCATCCATGAATTTAAAATTCCCCATGCCGGAAAATGTCTACACCTATAAAAAAAACATCGAGAGGAAGTTTTGAGGTCAAGAAAAAAAATCCTGCTGTATGTTCATGCACGTACAGTAAATCCATGCTGGAGGAAAAAAAAAGAAGCAAATTACTGGGAATAAAACCATCACTGATAATCTACTACAAGAGGCTGGTGTGTGTGTGTGTGTGTGTGGCATATTTGGCACTGGTAAGAGTGTATTGCTTTTTTCTTTTTTCTTCTTCCACTTATCAATAAAAGGAAAGAGACAGAGCTATGCAGAGACCGACAGTGACAAATGAAAAAATGGATAGTTTCGCACCACAAGAATGTCCAACAGTCTACAGCAGATCAATATTCACATTTTTCATGATTGATATTCGCCTACGGGAAATACAAAGGGGAGTAGCATAAGCACCTAATTGTGGTTATTCAAGAGTGCAAAGGCAGATTGTGGCATTGGCCCTTATTCATCAAGCTGCGTCCTGGAAAAGAGTTCAGGACCTTAAATGTCACCTCACAGTATGAGCACAAAAAGTCCACTGAAAAAACAACAACTGAGAGATGTTTTAAAACCAGGAGCCGGTTGCACAACAGAAACTATCAATTTGAGAAAGATTTGTCACTATATTTATAGACAGTGATAGAAAGATAATATGTCCATCCATCCATCATCTATACTCTCCTTAATCCTCACTAGGGTCATGGGGGTCTGGAGTCTATCCCAGCTGACTCAGGGTGAAGGCAGGTTCACCTGGACAGGTAACCAGTCTATCACAGGGCTACACTTAGAGACAGACAACCAAGCACACTCACATTCACACCTACGGACAATTTAGAATCACCAATTAACCTCAGCATGTTTTTAGACTGTGTGGGAGGAAGCTGGAGAACCCGGAGAGAACCCACGCTGCATGGGGAGAACATGGAGACTCCACGGAGAAAGATCCCGGGTGTTCTCATCAGGACGTGAACCAGCGACCTTCTAGCTGTGAGGCAACGGTGCTAACCACCGATCCCTTAATATAAAATGTGCTTGACATATTTGACCTAAAACTTGAAAATGCTGTTTTAAAAACTGTAATATTTTCAATAACATGGCACAAAAATGTGTTATTTACCCTAAAATACAAGAACTAAATGTCAAATGTAATGACTTGCTACAGAACTTAGATGAGCACAATCAGATACTTTCAACTCAAGAGCACTAATAACTGAAACACATATAAAAATAAACACATTTAAGCACCTACATATTATTGGTTAGTCATTATATAAGGATTTGCAGCTTAAACTGTAAGTTTTTGGCTGTCATGCTACAGTTTGTGATGCGAAACAAATGCTTGCTGCAGCTGATGATTAAGACGAGAACTCAGAAGGAACACACGCTCAGCAGTGGATTTACAAATAGCTGAGGCAACGCAAAGCTTGATGAATATGGGCCACTGCCAGAGCGGTTAATCTCGCACTTCTGTGCTTTCTTATCAGTTCAGCAGTGTAGTTAAGCACTGTGTATGTATTTTTTTTTTCATGCATTTAAGACTTGTGTTATTACAGTAAACAGTCCCCCCCTCTCGCTGTGAGTTCGGTTTTTTTAGCAGCGCTTGTCAGTCTGAGCTCCCACCAGCTTCATCGACCTGATGGACTGAGCCAGCCGTCCCAGCTGCGATCTGTCCAGATGTAGCCACTGCGATGGTCGCCGCTGCCTGTGAGAAGATGATAAAGAAATGTTGACCAGAATGTCACATCGTCAGCCTTTCATCAATCCAGATTGCACAAATAAAAACCTTGGGATTAAGGAGAAACACAGATTATCACCAAAATCAAACAGCAGAATCTGTTTCATTGCTCACTGCGTCTTACCTTCTGCTTTGTGCTTCAGTGTGACTCTGAGAAATTGTCTGTGCTTTGGTGGAAGAATCAGCTGCTCCGAACAGTTTGGCCCAGCGCAGCCCACCCTGATAGGGACTCTGCACGGCGCTTGATGAATTCGGGGTCCCACAGTCCTTCTCTGATCTCCTGTCTTCTTGCCTGCTGTCCATGCTTATTTGAAACCAAGTATCTGCATAATTTTGGCTGCCGTCCTCTCCCTCGGCCACACCTTCCACAAGGTCAGGCTCCTTTGGCTGCCACTCTGGGATGGGAGCTAGCACTGGACTCCTGTTGGCCTGCACACCTCCACGCTGCTGCTGCTGCTGCTTGTAGCAACTTGAATTCTGAGAGCTGAGAGACTCGTGGTGATGCAGGCCTGCTGGGTGCGAAATCTTAGTTGGCTGACTGCTGTAGCTGCTGTATAACTTCTTGTCGGCTTGCAGTCTCGGCCAGCTGGTCACCAAAAGGGCTGAGCAGGGCTGAGGTGGGGAGGCGCTCTCCTCCTCTGAACATAGCTGTCTGTGGTGTAACAGTCGGGGCTCCAGGAGCAAGTTGAGGTCGAAGGGCAACACAGAAAGTGGCTGCAGGAGAAGCAGCAGCTCTTGAAACAAGGGCTGACACTGGCCCAGGGTCATGGACAGGAAGCCCCAGGAGTGGTAGTATGTGGTCACGACATCTGAGGAGAGACACACGACTGAAATTCTCATGTTTTGCAGATTATGCTCACCATAATCATCATAGCAGGTTAGCACATTAGCATATGAACAATTCCTAATTAGCACTAAGCATGAGTACACAAACTAAAGTTTAGTACTGGACTGAAGGTATCAGACAAAACATCATATTGACTTTACAATGGTGCTAAATCAGGATTTCAGCTTCCATTACAATCTATTTAGTTGTTAAGCTAAATAGGGACAGCCCACCTGAGCTATGGCTTCCTAAAGCTATCATACAGTATATATGCAAGGTGGAGTAAAGCAGAAGTGCTTTAAACTTGTATTTTTTCTAACGGCCAGCAGGGGGCGACTCCACTGGCTGCAAAAACAACCCTGATGACTCTACTTCTCACTTGATTTATTAGCTCAGTAAATGTTTTTTGAACTAGTTTCTGGTCTCAATCACTAATTTTAAGTCTTCTTCAACACAGCATGATGTTTATTTTCTAAATTATGTTCCCATTTAGAGTAAAATAGATGACAAAGAGGGATATTCTCTTTGGTGGGGCTACCTTGTAATTGACAAATCATTATCATGTACGCATGCATAGCACCCATGAGTTCTCAGAGTCAACCTTCATTTGTCACATCCAGTTTGGACAGACAAATTCTAAACTCAAGGCTTTAAAACAGTAGTCATCCATCTTTATTAGACAGTTTACAATTGCTAGTGTGGCAAAAAACTAAAAAAAGAGTACATTAAATTGACTGTGCGCTCACCTTTTTGACCCTGAAGGTGACTGAGCCAGAACTCCAAAGCTCTCAAGCTGTCAGAGAACACATACCCAACAAAAAAATCAATGGTTTTATGTGTCTGCTATTTTTGGTATCATTCTTATTCTTTATTTTCGTCTTTACTAATATCAAAGATAACTTACTTCAGCAGGCCCATGAGGAAGGCTCTCAGTCTCATGCAGTGGCTGGTGAGCTGAGGACACTGTCTGATTTTGGAGACCAGGCTGTGAAGGACCTTGGTGGATGGACCTGGAGCAGAGTTGGACAAAGACCGGAAAATGCTCATCAAAGAGGTGAGGACGAATAGTGCACCACAAACAAATGCTTAGCTCCTCCAGTCTTGATTACTAATAATCATGTTTACCAATCCTAGTGGAGATTTCCACCACGTTCCAGGAGTGGTTACGGCGCTGCCCGATGATGAAATCCAGTTTGTGATCCCGAAGACCATCTTCTAAAATGTTCTGTAACGCTGGACACAAGTGCTCCAGGACCAGACCGGCGATTGTGGGACTGTATGAGCTGTTACCGAGACGCATCTGTGGCACAAGGACAGAAATGTAATGCAGGATTTGTTGCTGACACAAGTTATTTGACTCCTTTCATAGAGTGTAAGTGATACCAACTTGGCACTTTTCCATTGTGACACATCAGTCACGATGCTTGAAGCTGCAGATTTGTACCTTTTCTTCAGGGTCTCTGCTGCTGCCAAAATGAGCCATGATCAAATCCACCGCCCTGCTCACAGACCTCAGCAAGCCTGGAGACAATGACAAACAGGCAGATACCAAATCTGACGTCTTTATATTGTATTTACAGTATATATAACCCTGCAAGACTCACAATCTTATGCAATTTCTGCTTATTATTGGTCGCTGGAATAAAATCTGGCTTGTTTCTGGTAAATATGAATTTGTTTCAACACTTTTCTCGTGTTATCAAGTTAAACTGAAGGCACTGCACAAGTGAAATCAAAAATTAAGAAGATTTCCACCTCACTAAGTGGGTCAATGCTCAGAAATATGAGAGAATGCTTTCAAGGTTCATTATCATATTGCACAAATGCAAATGTGGACGGGAACTCGAGATGAAAGAGTCACTTTTCATCTCAGCAGTGATCCTCATTGACTTGCTTTCCCCTTCCCCTCGTTCCTCGTCTCGTACCGGCTAGCCTCTGCAAATGTCACGGTAAATTCTTTATGCATGTTGATCCTGCCTGCAGTGCTGCGCCACACCGACTCCTCGCCGCTGCTGCTGCTGCGAAAGCCTCCGTCAAGGCATCGCAAAAGGTTCACATTTACATAATCAAATTCACACCAAGTGGCCCATATGGTGCCACTAAAACAAAATGATTAGCTGTGATATAAATCATTTGCAGTGTTTCTACTACATCCTCACCCCCTCGTCCTCTCTCTGAGCTTGCAGTCGCGCACACACATAGGCTACAGAGAGGAAGGCTCAGCCAATCCTGTGCAGGGAGAGTTAAAAATAGGTCATGTTTGAGAGGAAGCCCCTTCAGGGTATTGAAGGCACTGCTGCAGCACAGTGAGTTTTTTTTATTGCTGCTCTTAACAGCTCATCACTGGCTAGACCATCCAAACCGGGAGGGATCCAGTCATTACTGAGACTCGGTCCCTCTTACTGCATTCAGATTCCAATTTATCAATTGTGTGTCACATCATTTATAGGAAATAAAACAGTGCATCAGTCAGTAGTTGACCCTCACCTCTCCTCTGAAGATGGCTGATAGACATGGACTCATAAGACGTATCAGGTGAGAGGCAGAACTCTGTGGGCGGCCTGTCACTCAGGATCAGAGATTCGCTGTGATGGCTCTGACTTGGCTTTGAACTCGGGCCAGTAGAGTCTGGGATTTGCTGTGGATGCAGCCCAGAAGCAGCCAAGGAGATGAGAGAACTCAGAGAGGAAAGCGGAGCAACCGAGGAGAGGGCAGCCGTGAAACTACTGTGAAAAAAGCCGGAGTCAGCTGCAGGTGTTGCTCGGTACTGAGGGAACTTCTGCTGCTGGAGGGAGGCCGCTGGAGGAGACAGAGACACCTGCCTGTCTGGGTGATGGCTGTCTGTGGTTAGGGGTAAAGTGGGCGGCGTATGAGAGAACACTGGCTGGTAGGAGGTGTGGCTTTGGGGCTGATCGGGACTTTTGGGCTCAGGACTGGCCTGGCTCTGCTCAGGGGTGAGGTGGATCAGGTCCTGGTAGGTGGGTATTTTAACCAGGTTGGATGGATTTGGAGCTGACATCAGGTTTAAAAAACTGCTAGTCTGCGTTTTGCCCGAGTAGGGACTTGTTTTTTCTTGCACCTGAACTATTCTGGGCTTTAGGATGTTGTGGTCCAGGCTGCCCCTTGATGTGCACGGACTGGGGCCTCCTTGGCTTCTGCTGGACTGACTCCATGTATGTCTGCGCGTGAAGCACTCTGGACTCGGCGTGCAGGTCGAGCAGGTGTCGGAGCTGGAGGGAGCCTCCAGGAGGACGGGGCACAGGTTGCCCAGTGGTGACTGCTGGAGATTAGAAAAACATTGGCTGCGTTTCACCGTAGACTTGGAGCCTTCCTGGGAGCTGCCAGACTTGCTGCTCTTTTGGTTCAGGTACTGTTCAAGAAGACAGCCGAGGTGCTGGGCCTGGGACTGAGGTTTTCCCGTGGGGATCAGGACAAAGGGCTGGATGGGCAGCGAGGTCGGCCTCTGGGCCTTACTGTAGCGAAACACTTCCTTCTCCAAAGCTCCTGAGAAGAAGACGGAGATATTAGAGCCACTTACTAAAACAAAACCTTTCTGTTCTTCATCTTTCTTTGCGTCATGACCCAAACAAATCAGAATAAAAACCTGATTTCTCTCTCTTACCCGTCGCCTTTCCCTTCTCAGCAGCACCGGTGTTGTTGTGCTCCTGGTCCTGGAGCACAGATGGCTGTGTGGACGGAGCTCTGGCGTCTTGGCATTTGCTGCTCTGTGGGCTACACTGGCTGGGGCACAGTGAACCAGGCGTGTGGGAGAGGTTCTGGACGCTGCCCGTTTGCTTCTTCCTGCAGGGGGATTTGTCGGTGGAGGTGGTGGCAACCTGGTAGTCGAGGGTGTGAAGCTGAGAAGAGTCCAACCGTGCAGAGGAGACCCTCTTCTCCTTTTGTTGATCCTCTTTGTCCTGATAGACAAGAAAAGGCAGAACTCCTTCAACTTTACATCACATAATCATAAATGTTATTTTAAAGAAGCCGTTGGTTTCATTGTTTAAACTGAGAGCCCTTTACAAACATGTCTGGGGTCAGTTTTAACTAATGAACTTTATATAATGTTGTAAACGACTAATAAATACTCTTTGGTTTCTGTGTGTCTGCAGCTGCAATTGTATGTTTTAATTACAATAATCAATCAAGCCAGTAGGAAACTTCAGGGCTGCAAGGTGACTCGGTGGTTAGCACCGTTGTCTCACAGCAAGAAGGTCGCCGGTTCGCATCCCGGTGAGGACACCCAGGATCTTTCTGCGTGGAGTTTGCATGTTCTCCCCGTGCAGCGTGGGTTCTCTCAGGGTTCTCCGGCTTCCTCCCACAAGGTCCAAAAACATGTTGAGGTTAATTGGTGATTCTAAATTGTCCGTAGGTGTGAATGTGAGTGTGCTTGGTTGTCTGTCTCTAAGTGTAGCCCTGTGATAGACTGGTGACCTGTCCAGGTGAACCTGCCTTCACCCTGAGTCAGCTGGGATAGACTCCAGCCCCCCAAGACCCTAGTGAGGATTAAGCGGTGTGTAGATGATGGATGGATGGATTTTTGTCTGGATGCTGTTTCCAAAAACTACTCTAAGTGGTCAAAACCATCGAAGGTGTACTTCAGAGCTACATAAAAACTAATTTTGTTTTCTCTCCATAAAGCATTTGATTTATTATGATAAGTTTCTTTTAAAAAAAGTACATAGCTTGTAAGAATGGGAATGTTCATATTTCATATTTTAGTCTAACTGACGTCTGTGAAAACTAAAAAACTTTTATCAACTAAGACAAACTGACCCGTTTTCAGCTTTGATCAAATAAATTATTTTACCTGAGAAGCAATCTTTTCTTTTCAACATTTCTGCGTTGTTTTTTCATTTTTCAATTTCTATAATCTAATTCACCACTAGAGAGAATGGGTTTTTTTTCCCCCCAAATTACCTTCTTGACTTCACTGTGCTGTGGTTCCTTCTTATGATCGACAGCAGGAGGGAAGGGGCTGCTCCGGCTCTGCCCCTCAGGGCAGCTGGTGAGGCTGGACCAGGCCGGGCTGGGCGACTGGGACGAGAGGTCGCAGGTCACGAGCTTGTAGTACTTCTGGTTTGTCCCCATCGGCAGCGTGGCCTGGCTTTGAAGACAGGCTGTCAGGTCCGATACCTCCAGAGAGGACAGACCCGGCGGTAGCGGCTCCAGGGAGTAAAGATTGCAGTTGGAGTCGAGGCCCTGAGGAGACCAGCGGGAGGCAGAGAGCGCCATGTCCTCTTTCGGGGGAGAGTAAACTGGACGGACGTCCTCGTTCGGGGTTTGGGGAACGGGTTGGAGATTGAGGAACACGGACCCCTCTGTCGACTGAGAGGGGTGAACCGCCGGGCTGCTGAGATCATAAGGTGTGGCGGGATTGTTGCTCCTGTTGTAGATGGTGCAGAAGTTAACCAGGACGCCGTCAGAACTGTTGCAGGAGGAATCGCTGGGAAACTCTCTGTTGGACAGCAGCTCTGGGGAACATTTGTGCTGGCTGTGGATGCAGCAGGACATGTTATCCTTCAGTCTGTCTGAGTCCTGCTCTAAACACGCCGTGATGCCAGATCTGCTCCTGTGAAAGCACTGGCACTCAGGTGGCAGCGAGTCCATCTGGTTGGGCTGGTTAGAGAGCCACTCCTGGTCACCCTCAGTACGCAGCATCGTCCCTTCGTTGCCCCATTCGCTGTCCAAGTCCCCATTGGACACAGTGTAATTCGCGGCTCCATTGCTTAACGGCCAATTGGAGTTTCCGTGCAACACAAAAGACGAGTCCTCATGATATCTGTGCAGATTGTCTCCATCGCTATCTTCGTCCTCCTCCTCCTCATCTAACTCCGTGTTCGGCAGGAATGAGTTGTGCGACCGCAGACTGACTCGAGCTCCGGAGCTTTCTTTCTTCAGGTGGGAGCTCGTCTCTTCTGGCGACGAGGTGGAGTCATACCTCCCGCTGCTGTCGCTGGCGCCCTCCTCCTCCGCTCGGTCCTCGTTCAGGCTGCTGTAGCTGCTGGAAAAATGCCTCCGGCCGCCGGTGAAGGCATGCTCTCGGTTGAGCGAGTCCCGCTCTGGGAGGGACACGGCCCGGGTCAGGCCCACTGAGCACAGCCGGCTGGTCCTCTTGGCCGAGCCGCACAGGGCCTGGACGGGAAGCTGCCAGGTGGGAAGCTGCACCACGGGGAAGTGGCAGGCTATCAGGGTGTCACCTGAGAGACTGGAGGCTCCGATCATACTGCTGGATGGGGCCGGGCCGCGGACCACGCTGTCTCCATGTTCCTACGATTAAACCCTGAGGAGCAAACACAAAAGAAACAGATTTATATTAATGTACTGATGGAGTACAAGAGTAGATAAAACAACACAGTCCACAGAAGATACAAATACTGCATAAAATTAATAGCTTTAGCAGTAATAAAAGTAAACTGAGGAGTAGTTTGAATTCATAAGGGGAACATTTCATGCAAACTGTGAAGACTTTAACGCTGCATTTCAATGAACTCTGGAAAACTTTTATCTTCGTTGTTGGCATCTGCATCCGAGGTGTTTGTTTTGATCCCTGAGGTTCTGCTTCTCTGTTTTCTGGCCTCAGAGATCTTTCGACTTCAGGCCTCATCACATAAACCGATTAAGGAGTAAACACTGCATGTGTAGGTGTCAAGATTATCCAGTGTAATTTCTAGCTGCATATCTGAGACAGACCTCATGGCCTCTGGGACCTAATTACACACTTTATTGATCAGCAAAACATTAAAAAAAAACAGCATCCCAGCAGAACAGAACAAGGTGAAAACATGAAGCACAACTGGAGGCTGCTGTCTGCTCCTTCACTTCTCATCGCTGGTCCCTTCGGTCTAAGTCCGACTGTGTCGTCTGGCTCTGGCCCTCAGCGCAGCCTACACTCCATAATTCAGTCAACCATTAACAAACTCCTCCTCTCACCGCCGGAGCCAACCACAGTCTCTCACAGTTACTCAGCTGCTCTGTAACTAGGGCAGCTGCACTGCAGAGATGCTCCGCTGGCACTGCTAAGAGTAAATACACTTTCACATCAGTTTAGTTAATGCAAAGTCTTCTGCCGTGTTCATACGAGGTGCTCCTGATTGTACTGTTTTAAAAAACACACACAGGTAGCGTAATAACGGCCATCCTCCCTTCACAAAACACGTTAGAAATAAGTACAAAAAAATAACTACAAAGCGTGCTCAAATGCCATATAAAATATTCAAACACTGGAGAGCGCTAATGATGTTTGATCATACAGGAGGAGAAACACTAGTGCTTGTTGTTACACTGAACACCATGTTTAGGAGACATTTTCTGTCTTGTTCTTTATCTCTAACGTCACACAGTCGTCTGTTCGAGGCAGTCAGATTGTGCTACGCATAAAGATAATAAACCTAAAGAAGATGCAGGTCACAACGAGGAGGTTTTTCTTTTCTTAACTAAATCCTTGTCACAGCAACAAACAGTAAACACATCAATAGCATGATCGCAGGCAGTCGTGGCTGCTCTAAAAGACACATACCATCCCTCATAAATTGGGTTATTTGTTGCGTATTATTAAGACAAGAGGAGACACGATTTTCTTAAGTTTCTTCTTGCCTGTGAAATCAGTAGAAAAGCTGCTTGTAGCTTGTTCATTTGGCCACTGCTTCAAACCTACATGTCCTCATCTATATCTTATCAGAGACAAGACACTAATATAAGGTATTGGTTAGCATGCTTTAGACATAAATGAAGACATGTGGGGTGTAATTTAAGTCTAGTAGCGGTCCATGTGGGACGACATGAAATAAATCAACCATGTCTACATCAGCAATTGGAAATCTAATATAAAAATTGAGCATTTTAGAAGTTTGGTTTTATGCACACTCTGTTTCATGCAGTCTGTCTGATCTCTGGTCTGATATTTCCAGAAAGGGTTGCAGCATTATTACCATTATTGCATTGACTTCTTTTTAAGCTTTATGGTATTATACTGTATTTCACCTCACTCTTTTACTCTTTCACTTAAACCACTGATTTGTGCAATATTCTTATTTCCACATCCACGGGAATTTGGACAATCTGAATCTAAATATTGTTTATTTCTATTTTTCTAGTGATATTTATTCAATATTTGCACTGTCTTCTTCTGTAATAATGCAAATTTCCCCTCAGTGGGATTAATGCAGGTTTAATATATTGCATCATATAGTATCATAGCCTCTTCTGGGGACAGATATCACCAATTAGCATTCACTATAAACACTATGACACTTGCAATAAATAGCTGTTCTGAATAACTATCTGTCAATATCACATAAATCACAAATAAAGAAATTATTTTATATCTAAATGTGTTGATGACTTGCCATTAGATGTTATTTTGGGGTAAAAAATGCCACTACTTGACATTTATTTGCATGAATTCAGAGCAAAGAAGATGTTTTCCTTTTGGCTGCAGCTCAGGTGCAGGTAGAGCAGAAAGGCTTTTCATCACAGGGAGGCTTCCTCCTCAGGCACTTCTCTTTGCTCCCAGTGTCTGTGTAGGTGTGATGTAAAAGTGTGAGTCACATAAGACAAAACCGTTTCCCCAGTGAATGTAATGTGGAACATGAATTTGTACCCTCCGTGTCAGAAAACGATTCGTACATTACAGCTGCTGTAAATAATAACTATTATGTGCATGTGGTCCTGCAAATCTCTGCTGACAGAAGTTTGACAATTAGTTTTGCCTGTCAGTGAAGCACATTAAATAGAAGAATTGTCATTTGACTCTGAGTAATAATGTCATGTATGTCGTTATTGAACCCTGAATTATCCTGCCCCCACTATTTTCCAACACCACAGTAAAGTAGGCCAGTGTGACAGACCAGTCGTCTGCAGAGGACAAACCATTCCAATGCAAAAGCCGACTCGCCGCTCGCGTGTTAACCCTGCTGGAAGTCTTCTTATCTTGCAACCCAGAAATCTATGCCAAGCGGCTCTGAGTGCAGCTCGAAGCCTGACATGGCTGCGATTATCTGAACAATTTTTTTTTTTCTGGAAATGTCTGTCAGGTCAAGTCAGCCATCCAACGTGAAGGATGGAGCGAAGAGGCCCACTGTGGTCAGGATGCTGCTTGTTAGGAGAGATCTGCAATGAGGCTTCATTACAGAGGAGGGAAAGTTTCAGGAGGTTCTGGATTATCAAAGATGACATTCAGTAGGATAATATGCCAGACGGGAGAGAGCGTGCACACATGGATGCCAAGGAAAAGAAACATCCATGGCAGAAGTAGCATCTAGATTCCTTTAGAAGTGGAGCACACAAACACACCCCCATCATCACACAGAGCAAGATCAAAGAGGAGAATGAAAACACAGCCGAGCAGTTAAGAGCATCACCTAGTCCTCAGCCAAAGGTGAGCCTCTTCTTCCAGGTGACTTCTATTTGCAGTTTCCTCATACATGCATGCTTACATCGAGAAATCATGCAAACATTATTATTTTTTTTACAGCCCTGTTCGACGCAGCTCAGGCGTCAGATGTTAATCACAAAGCTGGTATTTACAGATCTGTTACCAGATAATTAAAATCTGCGGCTTACCCTTGAATTAGAAACTATGATGCTGAGTGGGACGGAGCCGGTCCGGTGCTGAAGGTCCGGGTAGATCCAGCGGCTCTCCACGCCGCCGCCGCTTCGGCACCGCTCAGGATGGATGAGGAGCTGCGTCACGGAGGCGTCAGCCAATGAGGAGGCAGAAGTCCCTGCGACTCACAGCATCCAAGACACCTGTTTTTTTCCTTTTTTTTTTTTTTTTAAAGGATGATAAAAATAAACATCAGTAGGCTTACAACTTAGAGCCCAGTTATGGAGCAGAGCCCAAAATGAGCTCTCTGCTTCTCACAATGACTCACAAAGAGCTTAATCAGGAATACAAATGAGATTAATTTAAAATGCATCTCAAAAAACACAAAACAGAACAATTAATAACCTTATTTTATCAATTACACCTTTATTTTTTCTAAATCTAATTTGCAAAATAATTAGAAAACCTTCAATCTCCATATGAATTACAAATTTTGGCATTCCTGTTCAATTAGTCTAATTCTAACAGCACCTAAAAAAAATACAGACATGATGCATTTAGTGTAACTCAGCTCCACACAGCTGCTGCAATGATAAGTTTAATAAAACACAACATTTAGCAGCAGACAGTGCAGTTTGAATCATATCGTTCATGTGGCTGAACTGGCTCAGCTCGCCCTCTAGTGGCGACAATGAGCATCACCGCTCAGTCACTGATGCATCGAAGACATCTGTTTAATATGTATTATGTGAATACCCACATTAAATGTCACTTTAAAGACACATCCAGCACGGTGGTGATGTTGTTCCCTGATGTGGTTTTTAATCTTCCAGAGCTAAGGGACAGGATTTGCTTGTTTGTTGATGAGTACCTTGAAGTTTTCTGTACTGCAAGGTGTGTTCCAGCTGGAGTCGGTGTTAACCTTGTGAAAAACTCTTCTGAATCATTCAGGAGACGCCGCTGGCTGGCTTCCCCCTCTTTGAACTGCATCACACTCAATGTATGGCTGTGTATAGGCCACTGAGGTG
>NW_007578382.1:223883-227188 GCF_000690725.1 Stegastes partitus | reverse complement strand
TTATTTTTAATTTGAGTTTTATTATTTATTCATAAATTAAGTCTTTAAAGGAAAAGCAGGAATGCTTGTCCTTTCATTACTGAGGATCTGACTCTGGATAAATAAACCTGGACATATTCCACTCTGTCTGAGAAATAAGTTTAATCCAGTATCAGGGTTTAAAAATATCCATCAACACTGAAGTTATTCCACTAAAAAAAGTAGCAAAAACTGGAAGGAATATTTTAATTTCTTTCACAGTAAAAAATAAAATAAAAAAAGGCAAAGAAAATGTGGGCAAAACAACCTCTTAAAAAAGCATGTTTGAATATATACATGGTTTACAATATGTACAAATAAATACATAATATTAACATGAACCAATAAACGCAGAGCACCTCACAAACTTTGCATGAATATTTATATTTTCTTATGAATAAAAACACATTCAGATTATACAGCCTGTCTGATGTCGCTTTAAACAAATCAACACCACCCAGGATGTGCGGCCAGCTTTTACAGCTTTGTTTTGCTGCAGTGCATTTGCCAGATTAGATTAGTTCGACACAATGCAGAGGGTCTGATAAACTTCCAGCTTAAGTCAGTCGCAGCCGTTTTCACACAGGGTTTATTTGGAGACAAGCAGGTTTTGGTCCATAAAGCAGATGTTTGTTTTTGCAGACGGCCGCGCTGACATTAGAGTCGTGTTGGTGCGTCTCTTCTTCAGGACGAGGAGCTCCAGAACCAACACATGTTTTTTCTGTGGAGATAAGGAGAAAGTTTATTGCGGTGTCGTTACTCTTGACTTTGTCCACGTCATGCAAAATGCACGTGGACTTCACATGCCTCGTAAATGCATGGCAGAAATACTACTGCATACAACATTATCTCTATTTAATGTCACTTCAGGTTATTCAAAAGAAATACAGATGTTGAGTAATATTACTATAGTAGTAAATTAAACATATTTAAAAGACAAACTTCTGGTTTTGTGAGCAGACAAACTGTTTGAATCATCAAATATTGAGGCTTCAACATCAATGAAAAGCTGTCGTACCTGCAGTATTTTGTGCCACACTCTAAATGCTCCCTGCAGCTGGCACCGACCGGCTTTATGCTGTTCCAGCGCCACAGCAGGGACCTTTTGGTCCGCTGGATCAAACCCTTCCAGTCGTCAGAAACCGGCGCTGCATCGACCTGCAGAAGTAAATATTGGATCGTTTAAGGAGCTACGATGACCCTCATGGTGAGGACATGTCATCAAATATCAAAAAACACAACTGCCACAGAGGAGATAAAGCAAAGCTTATAAACACCAGAGAGGTGATGAACGTACCTGAGTGATGCATATCAGAGACAGTAAAACAGAAAGAACGATGACTTTTTGCTGAAGAGTCCTCATGTTGCTTCCAGATGGAGCTCAAGGCAGATTCTGCTCTGCGTCAGGGTGGCTGTGGCGTCCCTCGCCGCTTGTATTAAAGGTTTTAATTGGGTTGGGGAGGAGCCACCCGCTGACTAATTCACTAATTTGTTACTTTAATGACTGAGGTTTGGCAGCTCGAGCCACTCGAGTCAAAGTCAGTGAAGGAAATCTCTGGTGGAGCGCGACTTATCAGTTTTATAATGTCAACTGAAGCCAAAGATTATCTGCAGGGATTCAAAGTACACTTTAACCCGGTAATTGAGGACAATTCCACGTCGGCGGCATCTAACAGAAACCTGAACGTGTTGAGAAAAAAAACTGTAGAAAATCAGTGTGAACCAGAATCCATTTAAAGCACAATCCAGATCTGATTTCAGGACCTTTATGCCAGACAACATTTACAATCTGCTCCTCTTGACACCTGTTCATCGTCGGCCTCTCTGGAGTGTGACAGTGGCAGGGGAATTCCAGCCAATGCATGCAAGTCCAGTTTGCTAATATTGAAACAAGAAAGTGAATTTGACCTTTTTTTTTGCCATTTGTTGACACTTTAAAAGAGCATAAAAGCCTTGAAGCACTAGTTTAAAAGTGAGGAAAGTATGCCTATTTGTATTTTGGCTGAGCGTCAGATGAGAAGATCAATAAAAATGATCAAATTTGTTCATTATTTATGAAACAGCCAGTTAGCTTAGCTTATCATAAATACTGGAAGCAGGTAGAAACAAGCTTCATCCAAAGTGTGGGGATAAAAAAAGTCAGTTTGCTGACAGGTTACATCTTTAAACAGGACAAACTGTAATTTCTCAGGGAGCATCGGTGCCTGTTAAAAGTATTCACTCCCCTTGGAAGCTTCTTTTATTACTTTTCAACACTAAATCATGCTCAAAATAATTTCGCTTTTTGGAAAGAATTTACAAACAAAGACTATTTCACGTCAAAGTGAAAACAGATTCCTACGACGTACTGTCAGTTTGTTAAAATTAGAAATGCATAAGTATTCGCCCCCTTTAAGTCAATATTTAGCAGATGCACCTTTGGCCACAATTACAGCATTGAGCCTACGTGGACAGCTCTCAATCAACCTTGCACGTCTGAACGCTGCAATTTCACCCCCTTCTTCTGAGCAAAGGGTTAGTCAGGCTGCATGGGGATCGTAAGAGAAAAGCTCTTTTCAAGTCTAACTACAAATTCTCAGTTGGATTGAGTGTCTGGGTTCAGCCGCTTTCTAACATTCCTCGTTTTCTTTAAAGCGTTTGTGTCACATGCTTCAGGTTGTTGTCTAATCTGCTCCCAAGTCAGGACAATCAGATCCAAACCTCCAGGACTTCCCTCTATTTGGCAGCATTCATTCTACCTTCTACCTTTACAAGCCCCTCACAGGCATCCCCCCACATCATGATGCTGCCACCTCCATGCTTCACATTAGGGATGGTATACTAGTCATGATTTCCTGGTCAGTGACTTCTTCCTGGGATTTCCTTGAGTTTTCCTGGCAGCCCCACACACCCCACCAGTAACACTTATGGGAAATAACTTCCCTTATTATTATTTTATTTGAAGGGTATGAAACATTATTTTGGGAATTTGATTGGTGCTCGTACACAGATGCTTGATTTTCAAACTTTTAAAATGACTCAAGCTGCGTATTTAAAATCACTTAAAGACACGAGCATGAAACCTCTCGAGTCGGCAAACATGCACGTCTTCTTAAATGTCACATATTTTAAAGATTAATTATCGTGTTAATGACCCCTCAGTTTTTATTCTTTAAGCCATTTTGAACCTTCTTTAATATAAAGTGATCAAATTAAGCTCCAATTTGTTTATAAGACTCTGACAAACCTTTACAAAATGCTTTAGCAGGCCTTAAGCATCAATTTAAAACACTGAACATGGTAATAAA
>NW_007578382.1:220359-221691 GCF_000690725.1 Stegastes partitus | reverse complement strand
TTCTAAAATAAAAGGAAAAACCTCTTCATCACCCAAAAGGTAGAAAAGAAGACGAAAGAAAAAAGGAAAAAAAGGAGAAGAGAGAGAGAAAGAAAGAAATCATCAAATGGCGATGGGATGACGATGATGATGATGATGATGATTATTATTAGTATTGACATTTTTACCAATCTTAAACCGATTGGCATCTGAGCGTGGGATACTTTGGCTCAGTTTGTTTGTTCTTGCGCTGATTTGGTGTTGTAGGGTCTGTGGGTTTTGTTCTTCTTCGAGTTATTCCATCATCTTACATTATTGTCATTACTATAATTATTATTAGTTTTTGCTAAAGACCTAGAGACAGTGAGACCCCTGATAAATAGGCTCCTTCCCAACGGTCTAGGGGTTGTTTTGAAGGGCCACAGTGCAGCAGGTCAGCTCTCTCCCATCGCGGTTGGAGGGCAACCCCCAAGGCATCATCACTAGTCCTGGGTTAACCCCTTCACTGCTGCATCCCTGGGAGTCGTTGGAGTAGTACTTGGCTGCTGATGCTAGTTTAGTTAGCGGTCACAAACTCTGAGCACTCTCTCTGCGTGTGACGTCATCGAGTCATCTTCTGTGCATGCGGGACACTTTTGGGTCGTATGAAGTTCACACAGCAAATCACATACAAGTTGCATTGAACTGGAAATGTGAACAAACTCGCAAAAAAATCCTAACTGAGCATTAAGTCCTGCAGTGTGAACGTAGCCAATCTGTGGCATTGTTCAGTCAGATAATACGGCGTTATCCTGATTGGTGACATAAAATGTCATGTCGGAGTCAGAATCCAAGGCTGTCGCTATGTTAAGGCTGTTTTTAATGGGTTCCGTTCGTTTTTCCTAAAAACCTGTCGGATAGGAAAGTTTAGGATTGTTAAGGGTCAGATTATCAAGTCACGACTGTCATTGCATCTGTTGAAGAAATTCTACCCACAGTCCTCATGTGAACTTTGCTGTAGTGGGTGTTTATTAGTATTCCGGTACACGGTGGACGTACCAACACAGAGCATGAGTCTGTGATGGTAAACCGACCCCGAACATCTGCTTAGTCACATATTTATACGGCATGTCAGAGGGTAGGGGGGGGGGGGTTGTGTGTAAATACAGAAGTGAATAGTGGTTAGTTAACAGTTGCTAATCAAATGGCAGGAGGTCAGGGGACAATGAACAACAGGGTGGAATCTGTGACAGGAGGTAGGAAAACACATGGCAACAGAGGGTGGAATCGAGGGTCGGTGACCATCAAAATAAAAGAGAATGAATTTCTTCATCACATCTCTAATGACGTCAACAACTCACTCGTGTCCACTCA
>NW_007578382.1:218221-220278 GCF_000690725.1 Stegastes partitus | reverse complement strand
GATGTGCATTTGATCGGTGATTAGTTGGATGGTTTGTCTGTTATAAATCATAAAATGGGCTTTTTTAGGGAACAGACAAGTCGTGCCATTCAACAGATGTTTTTTTGTTACTGAATTCTCCCACAGATTTCTCCTCAGGTTTCTCCAAGTGGTGACTCTCTCCCTCAGAAAGGCTTTGCTATCCTTTCATTACTCCATTAAATGTTGAGTGATGTTAAATCAGTGACGTACTCATTGACAGAAGAACATCTTGAGTCTCAAATGCAACCTGAGCTTAGAAACGTTACAGATAAAACCATCGTCTACTTACTGGGTTTGTGGGTGAGATGTCGCTCATTAATTGCAGCTATAATTTAAAAAAAAGCTTCAACACCGATATGCTAACGATAAATTTGTCAGACCATCCCCCTGGAGTTGACTGACCTCCTCGCGGACAGGAAAGCGTGCGGCGAGTCATGATTCAGCACTTTATCGAATAATTTTGCAACGTGCGATCAAAGACCTGCAGACACGCCTTTAGAGAAGAGCACGGCAAGTTTACTGATAAGCCATATCAAATGACAAGACAGTGTGCAAACAGTTAGATATATGACCTACTGAAGGTATGTAAACAGTGATTACATGTAGGGTATTGATTGTACGACAGAGTAGTGGAGTCACGACTGTTATCTTTTACATACGAAACAACGAAAAAAGTGAACACGTCGTCAGTGATTAGTGGTTACTGAAATAGTGCATGTTATAGTGATACTGGATTCTAGTGCTCGACAGAAAGTTCATGCTATTTTAGGAATGAATGATCTAAATAGCAACAGCACGACAGGATTTATCATCAAGCCTCCAACGACGTCATAAAACGCTGCTTAGAAATGTGGCATTTAAACATAAAACAAATCAGGTCAAACAGTTAAAAAGGAAAACACACGTTTTCTTCTTTGCCAAACAAGCACGAAGCTCTTCACAAACGGATTTCAGCATAAATCAAAATTACGCCAATTTCATGAGTAAGAAATTAAGTGAAACTATTTCAGCGGTGCTTCACACGAGCGAGACATTGGACACGCTTCCCTTTATCCTGCTGCTACTGCTGAAGTAATACTGGTCGGCTCTGGTTCCACGCTACCGGGTTGAGCTGAAAAACTACAGCCAGAGGTTTTAAAATGAAGTTGATCCACAGCGTCCGAGAGAAATGCAAAATCCTGAAATGAGACTCCTATAGATGTGATATGCACGGACTTGAGAACCTCCTTGTTTTTCTGTAAACAAAGCATTTTAGGGCAGAACAAATAATACGAGTGAAACGTTCTGCCAGCAGCCGTTTGTCAAAGCTCGACTTGTGAACGTGGCTTTCCTTCTTTTTAAAACTCCGAGTTACTGACGGTGTTCTTTCAGCTGTTCCAGTAGCGGTACTTAATGGATGCACACACTAAGAAATGTGGCGATATCACATATAAAATATGGTTCTGGTTGAATAAGAGCCCGGTACTTTCCTGCTTAAATTCCTGGAGTTCTGATAGTTCAGAGCTAACTCGTCAAACAAAGCAGATTTGGGGACTTAAACGTTTTCAATTCTGTGTTTTTTCCCCCAATAGGAAAAGAAAAATCCGTAAAGTTTCATAAAAAAATAACATAAAATAGAGATTTCAGCATCATTACAATCAACTGGTTTGAAACTCCAAACCCTTACAAACAACGCAAAGGTGTCGTCTTCAGTTTGTTTCCTTAAAAAACTTCATGTTAAAAATGTGTTAAAAGGTGGAGTTTTGGTTAAATGTGGGAAGTGTCACTCTGGGATTAACAGCAGAAACTTCAGATCCATTGAACCTTTGAAATTACACCTCGAACATGGCAAACCTCCTCCTTTCGCCTCCTGGTCGGTGCTACGAAGTGAGCAGCGGCTGTCGTTCAGCAGCGGTGCTCTGAAAAGCAAAAAGCCAACACAAAGAACTTTAACTTAACACATTATCACAACAACGTGTGTAAATACTGGCATATTAGTATTTCACATATTTCATGTACAATGATACATATTTATGTCAATTTATATCAATGTGTGC